>NW_022992065.1:0-27144 GCF_902827175.1 Gymnodraco acuticeps
TCCCTATATCCTCCATCTCCTCCCCCACCATCCTCCTCTCTATCCTCTCTCTCTCTTCGCTTCTCCACACCTCGTTGGTCAGCAAGGTTGCCTGGCAACAGCTGCTCTCTCTCCCCCGCTATCGCCCAGGTATTGTGGATGTGAGAAAGGGGAGAGAAGAGGAAAAAGATGGATGATAGGGGGGGGGGCACACGGGGGAAATGATTGGAGAAGGGGAGAAGGGAGGGAGGGGAGACTGGAGTCAGAGAGGAAAGGGATGGAGAGAGAGAAGAGATTTGTGGCAAAGAGAGACAAAACGTGGGAAGGCTAGGAGTGAGGGAGTGATGGTGGGAAGAGTAGAGGGCGGGAGGAGGTGTGTGTTTTAGAGTCACCATCTCCTCTCTCATGATTCCCCCACTTATCTTTTCTCTGGTCTGTGATAGAAAGAAATGCAGCTTTCAGTCTCTGGAAACACAAAGCGGCTGGTCTCAAACAGAGACGGTTCAAACCAACACGTTGGTAATAGACGAGTTGGGATCGCGGCGAAATGCTCTCCGCAGATCCATTCTCACAGCGTTTATCAACCTTTTTCTTACTCAATATCAAGCCACACTTATTGTGTTTACTTCTTTATTTTAATTGAATAATGTCGGACTTTTGTTGCCATCAGTTAGGGGGAGAGTAGGGGCTCAGAAAACTGAAATCTGTATTGTTTCATCGTAATTTCCTTCTAATTTTGTATTCTTTTCTAAACCACACACTGTTATTTACTCAACAATAAGACACAATTATCCTTTTGTTTATTTATTTGTTTGATTGTATAATGTCGGACTTTTGGAGTCCGGCAGGACCGAGGGTCGGAGCTGCTCATAGTTGCTAGAGAATTTTACTCCCGGAAGTAAGTATTCTCTCCGCTTTGCTTGACAAACCCCGTGATTAGTGAGAATGTGTTGTTCAGACAGGGGACTCAGGACAGAGTCAAAAATCAAAGTCATCTTTCAGTTTGTGTGGACAGACAGAGAGATCGAAATACCGTTTCCCACAATCCCGAAGAATACAAAATATATATATGTATACATATATATATATATCAGAGTTCCCGTTAGAATATTTTTTCGCCGGTCAACATGTCCGTTAAAGTTTAAATCTTCCGGACAAAATGAGAAAAGTGCCGGTCAAAGGTCTTCTTTGTTATTTATTGTGCTTTAAAACAAATTGATATGATTCGATATTAAACAAACTAATTATAGTAGATTAACTACATTATTCAAAAGTGTACAGTAATTTACAATAACACGGGAATAATAAACGGAGCGCTCTCCCCTCTCCTGACAGCCCGTCAGTATCATGCAGCTCGCGGATCCAGTAATGAGTGACCCGACAGTAAAACTAAACATATCTATAACTAGTTACGGTAGTTTGAGAGGTCATTAAAATAGCTATGTGTGATATTCTAACCTGGTGTGTGTTTTGTTCCGCTCACCGCTGCATGTGATCATGCAGAGCTGCGTGTCGACTCGTCAGCAGCAGCTGATCTCTCTCTCCCGTCAGATTAGACTTCACTCGCGTTTATGTCCCTATCGATCAGATCCAGCTAGTTCTAGCTAATGATATGACTACCTGCTTATCAAAAGACACCTACGCAATAAGTGTCGCTATGCAACTGGGTGAGGCCACAAAGTATAGCGCAGCATTATGCATTTGTTTACATGCCCACCGGAACCCCGAGGCATTACCAACAGATCAACGCACAATCAACCCACACAGGACATCTCTTTCTCCACATTACGTGTTAGACACAGGTTAGACATTAGAATTGACTATTCTTGTCTGTCACATACTCTTTTGTCTGTCACATAAATGGCGCAAGTTGCGCAACTGATGTGGTATTGCGCTAAACCGAAATTATTTTGAACGGACACTTTGACCGGAGAGATTTAGATTTGCCGGTCTTCAGCATATTTTACCGGTCGTAGTCCGGTAATTACCGGCTAACGGGAACTCTGATACTCAATCAACAGACACATGATACATATGCACATTGCACACATTAAATAGGCTACATACATTAAAACAAAACAATCAATATATACAACATCACTTCAAAACAGAGCCTTAGAGAGAGAGAGGATATGTCTCAATTTGGATACTTCCCTTTGTATACTGCATGTCGTACACTGTGAACACTTTAATAGTGCATGGATTTTGACTGTCTAAGGTTGTCTGTAATGGCACACAGCTGATGTGCCCTTAATGGAAGTGACAATTGCTTATGGATATTTTACAAATCACTTAAACTGTATTCTTGTTTTGTCATATAGTATTTCATAACTGTTTTTCATGTATTCTCTCTGGCTGTCCATCTCATAATGTTCACATAGAAACTAGCTGTCATTAGGAATATCATTCAGAAGAAAAATCTGTCACAAAAAGAGGTTGTGTAGTGCCGTGAAAAGAGAGTCGGAGGCGGTGTATTAAGAATGGAGTTCCAATCTTTATTATCCATTACTTTCAGAGAGGTTAACACATGCACTGCTCTGCCTGATGAGCTAGCAGGAATGGCAGCTAAAGCTACAGGTGTTCCCCACTAAAGGGTCCGTGTGGCAACACAATAAGCAAGGTGAATTATGTCCAATAACGTGTCACCACACAAGCCCCCCCAGAATTCACACATAAACAAAATCAGCATGGCGGGGAGGAACGACACGCCGACCCCCACGACTCCTGAGCACGGGAGTCGGAAAAGTGACTCCCGCCTGTGCGGCCCCCGGAAGGGGAGGGACCGGAACAACAGGTCTTAAATCCGTGACAGGGGACGAGGCCGGGGGGCGGCCCCGTCGCGGAGGTCGAGCCAGCACCACAGGCTGGTCCAAGTCCAGGTGAGCAGCCTTCACCCGGTCCACCGAGACGTGCTCGGCCTTGCCACCCAGGTCGACCACCAGGTGCTTGTCCCCGTGCTCCAAGACCCGGAAAGGCCCATCATAAGGGGGCTGCAGGGGGCCTCTGTGCGCATCGTGCCGGATGACCACGTGCTCCGCCGAGCGGAGCTCTGCGGGAACCTGAGACACCTGAGTACCGTGCTGAGTAGTAGGGATCGGAGCAAAGGCCTCAGCGGCGTCACGCAGGAAAGCCCGCTGGGCCGACGCCGACCAGGGAACCGATGCATTTGGGAGGAAATCCCCCGGAACTCTCAGCGGCTGACCGTAGACCATCTCCGCTGTAGAACACTGCAGATCTTCCTTAGGTGCGGTCCTCAGGCCCAGCATCACCCAGGGCAGCTTGTCGACCCAGTTACCGTCCGTAAGGCCGGCCTTGAGGGCCGCCTTCATGGAGCGATGAAAGCGCTCGCAGAGGCCGTTAGCCTGAGGGTGGTAAGCGGTAGTCCTGTGCAGCTTAACCCCCAAACCGCCTGCCACAGCGTTCCAGAGCTCGGACGTGAACTGAGAGCCCCTGTCTGAGGAAATGTCTGACGGGGTGCCAAAACGACACACTCACGTTGCAATGAAGGCCCGGGCAACGTCTGCGGCTGATGTTGAAACGAGCGGAACCGCCTCCGGCCAACGGGTCGTTCTGTCCACCATGGTGAGGAGGTAGGAAAACCCTGAGAGGAAGGCAACGGACCAACCAGGTCAATGTTGACGTGATCAAACCTCCTCTCAGGCACCAGGAAACGCTCCAACGGGGCCTTCGTGTGGCGGTGCACCTTAGCGCGTTGACAAGCCACGCACTCCCTGGCCCAAGTCCTCACGTCCCTTTTCAGTCCTTGCCAAACGAACTTCGCCGCTACCAAATGCACCAAAGGTTTAACGCCGGGGTGTGACAGGCCGTGCACAGCCTCGAACACAGGACACCTCCAGCTGGCAGGGACGACAGGCCGCGCCAGGCCCGTAGAGACGTCACACAGGAGAGTAATGCCCGCGTCGCCGAACACCACGTCCTCCAAGCGCAGCCCCGCGCTCTCCACCTTCAGGGCCTGGACGCCGGGATCTGTGACCTGGTCTGCCGCCATGCGAGTATAGTCCAGGCCCAACTGGACGGCGCCGATGACGACCCTGGAGAGGCAATCAGCAACCAGGTTCGACTTGCCAGCCACGTGCTTAATGTCCGTAGTGAACTCCGATATGTAGGACAGCTGCCGCTGCTGACGTGCCGACCAAGGCTCCGCCACTTTTGACACGGCGAAGGTGAGCGGCTTGTGGTCGACAAACGCCGTAAATTCACGGCCTTCCAGCATGAAACGGAAGGCCGTGTGTGGTACGGCCAAATAAAGTCCGAGGAGCTCCCGGTCAAAGGCGCTGTTTTTGCGTTCTCTAGGCGTCAGCTGGCGGTTGAAAAAGGCGAGCGGCTGCCAAGCGCCCTCCACCCACTGCTCGTGCACTGCGCCGACCGCGTAGTCTGACGCGTCCGTGGTGATGGAGATGGGAGCCGTAGATGATGGGTGTGCCAGCAAAGCCGCCTGAGCCAACGCGGTCTTGACCTCAGCAAAAGCGCCGTCCGCCTCTGCTGTCCAGTCGATCTCCTGGACGGGGGTCTTGCCTTTCAACGCTTCATACAGCGGCCGCATGATGTGTGCGGCCCGGGCGATGAAGCGGTGGTAGAAAGTCACCATCCCCAGAAACTCACGGAGCGACCGGGCTGTGAGCGGGCGAGGAAACGCCGCAACAGCCTCCACCTTCGCTGGCAGAGGTGTCGCACCGCCCTTGGTGACGCGGTGCCCCAGGAAATCGATGTCCGACACCCCCGAACTGGCACTTTGCAGGATTGATGATTAATCCGTGTTCGTTGAGCCGTGTGAAAAGGGCTCGGAGGTGGGACAGGTGCTCCTGCACTGAAGCGCTGGCGACGAGTATGTCGTCGAGGTAAACAAACACAAACGGCAGGTCCCGCAGCACCGAATCCATCAGGCGCTGGAACGTCTGAGCGTGATTCTTGAGTCCAAAAGGCATCCGCAGGAACTCAAAAAGTCCAAAAGGCGTTATCACTGCTGTCTTGGGAATGTCCAGGGGGTGCATGGGCACCTGGTGGTATCCACGCACCAGGTCCACCTTGGAAAACACCCCCGTACCGGCCAGATGCGCCGAAAAGTCCTGAATGTGCGGCACCGGGTCAGGCGTAGTGGCGTCGTTGAGTCGGCGGTAATCCCCGCACGGGCGGAACCCGCCATTCGATTTGGGAACGACGTGCAGGGGGGAAGCCCAAGGACTGTCGGAGCGGCGGACAATGCCCAGGCGCTCCATGGTTGCGAACTCCGCCCTCGCTACAGCCAGCTTAGAAGGGTTCAACCGCCGGGCCCTGGCGTAGACAGGAGGCCCCCCGGTAGTGACGTGGTGTTCCACGCCATGCTTAGTGGTAAGCGCAGAGAAGGTGGGTAGCGACAGATCTGGAAACTCGGCCAACAGTCTGAGAAACGTGTCTGCACCTGACAGCGAGCCTGACAGCCCGTCGTACGCTGCGCTGCCAAGTGTGCACACGAGGGAAGAAAACGTTAAGGCATCAACCAAACGCCTATTCTTAACGTCCACTAAGAGTCCATGAGCACACAAAAAATCCGCTCCGAGGAGGGGAAAATAAATGTCCGCTGTCACAAAATCCCAGCTGAAACGCTGTCCTCCGATGCACAAACACATAGGCCTCACGCCGTACGTGCGAATGGGACTGCCGTTAGCCGTCGTCAATCGCGGTCGTGCCCCCCACGGGCGACGTCTTCACTCGACGCTGGAACTACGCTCCGTTGAGCGCCCGTGTCACACAGAAACAAGCTCCCCGAAACGCTGTCGCTGACGAAGAGGAGCCTGCACGTGCCGCCGACGCTCAGAGCCACTACTGAGTGCCGGCCCCTCTGTTTCCCGGGGGTTTGTAGCTGCACGGAGCGATGCATCTCTTCGCCCTTGTCCCGAAACGTGCGTGGTAAACGCACTCTCCGGCGTCTCCAAGCCGGCTAGCCACAGCCGTGTCCGGTCTCCGCCACGCTTTCTTGACTGCCGGTGGGCCGCTGAGCGTCACGGCTAACGTCTCTGCCCCGGGCTGTTGCGTAGCCAGGAAAAAACGATCCGCTTCCTCAGCCAAAGCACGGGGCTCCGTGACAGGCGTGTTGGCCAGCGCCGTCTGTACCCGGGGAGGCAAGTGACGCAGGAAAATCTCCGTGAATAAAATCCGGGGATCTTCCCCCCCTAGCAGATTTAGCATTTTCGCCATTAGCTGGGATGGCTTGCTGTCTCCTAGGCCTTGAATGTCAAGTATCTGGCGGGCCCTCTCCTTAGCAGATAAGCTAAATGTCTTAAGGAGAAGGGCCTTAATCGCCTCATATTTGCCATGATGTGGGGGGGCTGCGATGAATCCCACCAACCTGGACGACGTGGAGCTCCCCAGCGCTGCTACCACATGGTAGTATTTTAGGTCCCCGTCACGGACCTGTCGGCAGGCGAAATGTGCCTCCACGTGTGCGAACCATGCCTCCGCGGCGTGCTCCCAGAATTCCGGCAGCTTTATGAAAACATCGCGCTCAGCCATGTTCGTTAATTTCCGGAAACTTTCTCGGAAAAGTCGGGGTCACCAGTGTAGTGCCGTGAAAAGAGAGTCGGAGGCGGTGTATTAAGAATGGAGTTCCAATCTTTATTATCCATTACTTTCAGAGAGGTTAACACATGCACTGCTCTGCCTGATGAGCTAGCAGGAATGGCAGCTAAAGCTACAGGTGTTCCCCACTAAAGGGTCCGTGTGGCAACACAATAAGCAAGGTGAATTATGTCCAATAACGTGTCACCACAGTTGCACATTTAAATTCAGGTGTTGTTATGGCAACGTTAGTGGCCAAACAGCCACATTTACTGCTGCAAATACGTTCAAACATGCTGTTGACACGCAGTGGCAACTATTCCACCATTTCAGCTGACTTTTCCTCAGAAATACCGTCACATAACATCCATATATTTCAGTGCTAGGTTGATGCTTAGCTAAGCTAACTATGAAACACTTTAACTGACAGGACTCCGGATCAACTGTGTACTGTAAGGTAGCTTCTAGCTTCATGTCGAACAGTAAGTCAACATTTTCCAGAGAGCTTTCTTTGAAATCACCAGGTCACGCTAAAAAACAGAACATTTAGATTGAATGACAAAGTGTTTATTTAATATATCTGGCTAGCTATAGCTACTTGCTAACGGTTTAGCTTACCCCCGCGATTCAAAGTAACGTCAACAACGCTGTAATTTATGCTTTGCTTACATGTTCGCATAACTTGGAAGTTTACTGACATTTACATACCTTGTTTACCTGGCTCAAGTGGTGGCTCTGGGGTTGTTGTGTGAGCCACCACTTTAGAATTGTTGTCTTTTTTAAGATTTTTTTTTCTTATGTCCATCTTCAAAAACTCTGAGTCCGACTGACAGTTTAAACATTGTCACAGCTCACAGGATAGGTACCTGTCAGCCAATAAGACAGATTTGTATTTCCATTCAACTCTCTCTGGTTGGTCTGGTGCAGGGGTCTGCAACCTTTTTGACCAAAAGAGCCATTTTGCTCCTTTTTCCAAAAATGTTTTTGTCTGGAGCCGCAAAACATATTTCATAGTTTTTTATTGTTATATCAGACAAAAACTACAGTTTTTTTTGCATTTATTAGGCTATTTATTACATGATATAAAACTGTTAACCTCTAATAAGAAACAAATAACTCTTATAAGGAGAATTAAAAATAATACACAGGCCTACTTTAAAATAAATTAAACACAGCACTTGGGGAGTCCTCTGCACATTTGAAGGAAAAACAAATATTATTAAAATGGGCCCACTTTGAAATAAATAAAACATATAGCTGCACCCTAAAAAGAGTTAAAGGTAGGGTAGGTAAGAATGGAGAAACCAGCTCGAGTGCGTTAGAATTTGAAAGTACACAACCAGAAAAAATATGCCTCTTCCTTCAGACTTTTTACAGAGCCCCTCCTCCAACACACACGAACGCGCACATGACCAATGAGGGCACGAGATAAGTTTGTGCACAGATGTGCTACGGCTTCCAGAGATTAATTTTTGTATGTATTTATTGTCAAAGCATTTAATATATTCATTGCTATCGGGACGTTAAGAGCATTCCATGGAATATAACAAAAATAAAGTTTTCTGAAATAAATTACATACCCCATTGAATTATGACGGAAGATCACGGGGTTTGTCAAGCAAAGCGGAGAGAATACTTACTTCCCGGTGTAATATTCTCTAAAGCAAATGAGCTGCTCCGACCCTCGGTCCTGACGGACTCCAACTTGTGTTTATTAATCAAACAAATAAATAAACACAAGGATAATAATGTGTTATTGTTGAGTAAATGGAGAATTGCACAGGGGAAAATAACGTAGGCTATCTATGCCACAATATTAGATGCGGATTTTGTTAAACTAATACGTTTGCGCTGTGGACCAACACTATACATTGACGGGGAAGGGGGTAGCAATAAAGATAACACCATTAAACAGTTACACAACATAACAGAAATAATATCGATAGCAGAGTCCCTAGCAACCACCTTGGTAACAATGAAAACGTTCAATGGACGCAATTTCCTGAAGTAATCTTCGTAATAACTAGCAAACTAAAGATCATGTACATCCACTGCACACATAATCTGAAATAACAACTCATATTTTCTCGCATCAAATGACATCAAAACGCATTTTAATGGCCAAACTAACTTTAAAATAGGCATTTTACACCGAGAATAAAACGAAGTTCGGCCATGTTTTTTTTTCTGCATGGAGAAATTTGAAGATCACGTGACATAGACGCCAGCCATTGGAATGAATGGTGAAAAAAAAACGGGGTTTGTCAAACAGAGCACATGGTGTAGTCCAAACGATAGCTGGGGATTCTGGGTAGTGTAGTGTCTTCTGCCATCCTTTACTCCGAAAAAATATTTGTTTCTCCGAATCGAAGGGGAAAAATACAAAAGCATTGCACACAATTTAAACCAATCAATGTTGTGTAATTAACAAGGATAATCTGGTGTTTTTTAGTCGATGAGTAGTGCAGATATCACTGTACAATCAATCGACAGTAAGGGGAATACTTACTTCCGGGTGTACAATTCTCCGTTATCCAATGGGAATGGACGCTCACATTGCCTTTAAGGGCAGCCGACACAAACAAATGCCGTGCTTCCATGAGCGTCAAATCCCGCCGCAGATGAGAATACATTGCAATCAGTTGAAAGCTACTTGCGTCCCTTTATGAAGCTGAAGGAGCCTAGGAGCGTCACAACTGCACGCCACGGACACTGACCAAACGTCGCTCCTGGACGATTATGGAGTGAGAGTGTGTTGTAGCAGGATGTGACGCATATTTTAGTTGACCTAATTAAAACCGTTTTGTTTTTTATTTATGTGTCACAGTATCACCTCAAAATACAAGATACGAAACATTTTCAACCATGCAACAAAATATAAATAGTCCTACAAATACTTTTATTTTAATTCCTTCTTATTTTTGTCTAAGCTCAAGGGAGCCAGAGCAGAGGGCTTAAAGGGCCACATGCGGCCCGTGGGCCGCGGGTTGCCAACCCCTGGTCTGGTGTCTTGCCTCTGTTGCATTCACTGAACACGGGAAATTACAATCCTGCCGTCCTCTCTAGTGTCATGATGAGGTTCAGGTAAAGCACGGTTAATGTATTATATTATTGACTCAATAAAACTTCACTTTTTTCCCCACTTTTTTTTGCTAGGGGGCCCCTTAGTGGCTGCGGGGCCCTAAGCGGCCGCTTATGTCGCTTAATGGGTCGGGCCGGCTCTGGCTATAGCGAAGGCATCGTTTGCGGTACCAAAACCCAGATGTATAACTTTGATTTGTACAGACTAATTCCGCAGTATTTATTGTATACTTTGCCATACTTTGCATCAGGAATGCACTCAAAACAGCGAGTGTAGAGCTGGCACTGTGTCCTCAGAGCTGAGCTGTTCTGTGAGTGGAGTGAACAGGGAATCATTCAGAGGTTATTTAATGATAAACATTATTTAAAGATTGTAACCCATGACCAAAATGAGAGGACAGAGACCTGCAGAAAGACGTGAGGAAGCTTAATTAAGTTAAGTTAATTTCACTATCATACTCTAAATTCCGACAAATTAAAGCTGTATGACTCGAGTACAATAAGAGATTTTATTGAAAATGAGTGTCATTAGTGAAACCATGAGTATGAATAAGTGATGTATAAAAAGGTAAGAGAAAAGGAGATCACATGTGATGTCTTATATTTCACATATATGATAATGTAAATGTTTTATATCACTTGTACAAGTGTGCTGTTCTTTTAAAAGTAAAGTAGTTTTCACGTATAAAAGTAAGAGCATGTGTGTTAGACAGTTAGTCTGAATAAAATGTTTTTTAAAATCATATATTTATTTATTTGTTTATATGTCTTTAATCCTTAAGTGCATTATTCATTTAAACTTAAAAAAGTAAAAGATACAAATGATATTGGGCATTGAACAACAGTCATTTTTACCTTTTACTTTTGGTGTGGCAGGTTCAAATTGTTATGAGTTATGTGTGTGTCCTAGCATTACTATCCTTGTGGGGACCTACATCTGCTTACACAGTCACGTGTGGGGACTCGCCTCCCTTATGGGGACACAATGGAGGTCTCCATGAGGGGAATCATTAATTTTAGGGTGAAGACTTGGTTAGGGTAAGGGTTAGGCATGTGTTGGTTAAGGTTAAGGTTAGGATAAGTCTCCAGGAAATGTATGTAAGTCAATGTAATGTCCCCTGAAGTGATGTATACATGGTGTGTGTGTGTGTGTGTGTGTGTGTGTGTGTGTGTGTGTGTGTGTGTGTGTGTGTGTGTGTGTGTGTGTGTGTGTGTGTGTGTACAGTACAGTACATAAAGTGCAGTAATTTCACGCTCCTGCAGCTGTAGCGTCTGATCGCCCTCCCCCCCGCTCTAATGACTATTGATTATTAATTGAGTCTTTCATGAGACGTGAGCTCTTCTGATTGGTTTCATATCACAGAGTTCACATGAAAATCTGATCAGTCTGATTCATGAGCTCATTCTGCTTTTATTGAAGTGCTCAGTGGACTGCTGCGGCTCGGCCAGAACAAAGGAAAACTCCTCTTTTCACCCTCTACACTCAAAGTTTCTTTTTTCAGACAAAGGCAAACTTTTGTGTTTATGACAAGACTCAGGCCCCATTTACACCTCATATTGCATGTACTCTTATCTGGACATGATAATGGCAGAACCAAAACAACAATCTTAAAATACTTATTCGATATAAAGTCTAGAATTATTTGTGTTTAAGGGGAAGTACAAGTTACTTCCCCTTAAATACAAATAAGTCTTATTTGTGTTTAAGGGGAAGTACAAGTTTTATCAGCAAATTTACTTTGATTACAAAAAGTTGATAATAACATTGTTAATAATACATTTAAAGCAATATTTATCTGTTGAAGCTGATAGATGTTTAGCTAGTTTAACTACTTCAAATGCAGTTACGGTGTTTAAAGGGCCCAAAGCACTTCCATAGAGAGGCGAAGTCCCTAAATAGATGGGCGGGACTTCGCCTCTCTATTAGGAGAAACGCGCAGCAGCTCCAGAAACGATGCAAACAAGAAACACAAATGTGCCAACAAATTTGCAAATGTTTTTTGTGTATGTAGATAAGATCTGCTTCTGCATCATAATGATAGCCGCCCTAACCCTAAGTTCTTAAGAATTCTCCTTTATCTTTACTGAAACACCTGGAACAGGAAATGTGTTACGGTGAGTGAAGCAAGCAGGACCCAAATGCAGATAACGCTGAAAATGCCTTTATTTCAAGGATAATCTAGACAACTTGGACAAAACAGAAAACTCACCGGTGAACTCATTCAAAAACACAAACAAAAGACGAACCAACACTGAACACAGGAAGAGACAAGACTAAATACAGGGAGGGGTAATCACAAGACGAGAAACAGCCGGGCAGGAGAAACACAAGGGCCACAGGTGAACACAATCAGACAACTAGACACACCAGGGAAACTAACGACGGGAGGAAAAACACAGGAAGAAGGACCAGACAATATACCCAGAGGAAAACACCCATAACCAGACATACAAAGCTACAACCGTGACATAACATGAGAATCCTGACAAAATGAGCAGATTGGCAGGGAAGAAGAATTGCCTCAGAGGATGTGTGTAGATGTGAGATATCTCTGTGATAAAGGTATGAGAGAAGGTACATGCCTGGTGTCTACAAGTGTGATATGAAATAGAAAAACAGTGCAAATAGAAAAAGTTCACAACCCACACAGAAGAAGTGTTACAGCTGTCATACATGCCACTTCTGCTGGTTCTGCACAGTGTCAGCTGGTTTCAGATGAATATTGATGACAAACTGAATCCGAGTAGATCTCCAGATGAAAAACAGCTTAAAAAAGATTCATCTTTATGTAACTGGGGCTGCAGAGAAACTCTAGCCTTAAGTCTGTCATCTTGCTCTGCCCCAAAAACCCTGCAGGTGCCCTTATTCTGAATCAGCAGCTGCTTCCAGACCTCCATTCACTTTGTATGCAGTGCTGATACAGTATGGCACACTGATGTAATGCTTTAGTATTGTTGAGGTGGCGAAATATTGTTACGGTGATTCGATGAAACGTGTGATCTGCAAATCGCCTTTGAGCACCAGGTGCTATAGGTAAGTTGAAAACTTAAAACGTTAAATTCAACTTAATAGCATTGCTTTCAACTAAGCTAATACAATAAAGTGTAATTTGTTGACATAATACATTTCAATACAAGTCAATGTTTTAGTTTTTTCAGTGCACACTGACCCTAACTCAAAGTTAAAAGCCAAAATTATACATTTTGTTGCCAAAGATTCCTCTCACACTCATTTAAAAACATTGAACACATACAAGACCTGCACCATGTGTCCATCAAATAACACATGCTGACATACAGTGTAAGTGAAGTGCAATGCATGAGAGACGTGCAGTGCAATGAAATGAAGTATTATACAGAGCTATAATGTCCAAATGTAATGCAGTGCATAACACTAATGTAAAGTTAGAAAATGTGTTGAAATGAGTATTATGCAATGAAAGAAAATTTGATTAATACATTAAAATAAAGTAAGTGAATTGATGAGACTTGGCTCAATGGCTCAATAATTGTAAAGAAATGTTACCATGCTGCCTTTGTTCAAAGTCTTATGGCGCATTTCCACTGCAGGGCCTCGTACGGTATAGTTAGGCCTTGGTAGGCCAGGCTCACTTTATGCTGCGTTTCCATTACAGTTTAGTAGCTGGGGCAGTAACTATAGTAACGGAGTGTAGGCGGAGCCGTGACGTAATCTTCAATGTGAACCACAAAACCAACATCAGCCGTTAGCTGTTAGCCCTCAGAGCTCACAGCTCCTCATATCTGTTCAGAAACTAGACACAAGTTAAACAAGTACAAACCACAGACTGCCTGTGTCATGGAGAATACAGTCGCTGGTTTATTTATGTCTGTAGGCCGTTGTTGTGAGTGTGGACGGTCGGAGCATATACTGCGTTAGCTTAGTATCTCCATTCAGAAAACACGCATTTTAAAAGGTTTTTCGCCTGCCGTCTGTCGGCAGACTTGTCAAAGCATTAATTCATGGTTTTTACTAACCGGTATCAGTATGTTGTTACTTCGGCATCATTTTGATACGTGTATTACAATTAAATCACGGTCAAATGTGTTCATTTTGTTGTAGTTGCCAGCTAATCTCTCACTAGTTTAGCATACTCAGCCCGGTTGTTGGCCCGGAAAGAACCTCAATTTTGGAGAGCCAGAAAACTGTGAAAAAGTACCCGCTAGCTGGAACTACGCCTAGTGGAAACGCAACCAAAAACGGGCCGGGCTCCGCGCTGTAGTGGAAATGCGCCATTAGTGTACCATAGTAGGCTGCCACAGTCATGTCTAATCCAAAATAACAAGGACACTTTTGTAATTTATGTAGAATATAAATTCCATTCATGCACACTGGAGGCAGACACATCCAGGTAGATGCCTCAAACCCTCACATTGAAACGATCTGCATCGCTGGATTAAATGCTAGTGATTTGCAGAGACTTTTTGTCCACATCATTTCCAACCGACAGAGTTAAATAGTGGTGACAGGGATGAAGAGTCATTACAGATTCAGCTGCTCTCTATAACAAAAGAAATCCTGATGGAAACTGATACGCCAATATCTTCCTCCTGGATCTCTCATCGTCTCCTTTCAGTATCATTTTACCTGTCGTCTATCTGTTACACTCACATGTGCCACCCTTACCCTTTTTCTTTCCAATTTCCACACCCTCCCCTCTCAGGAATTCCTTCAGTATATATTTTTTCAGTTTTTCTTTTGTTGATGTTTAGTGTGTGTAACCAAACAGTTCTAGGATCGTACTGTTTCATCTGGCTGGTTATAGCAATGATGTCAAATCTGTCTGGGGATAAATCTGTCTGAACTCATTGAACTCTGGCTGTATGGCATTAGATGCATTGAAGTTGGTAATTAATTGAGATAACTAGATTCATAATGTATAAGGCACTTGCTCTGTCTCTGTACAGAACAGCAACATGTAATGAAGTGAAGTGTGGTGAGGTGAAGAAGGACACAATGAAGGAAAGTAAAGCACATTTCTAATGAGATATTAAACAGACTTGTGCAATTGAGTTCAATGCAGTGAGGTGTCTTTTATTGGGGTTTTCCCTTTGTGTGTTATCTGTCACTTTATACATTGTACATGTATTATAGACGGTAACATTTCTGCATCAATTGGTAAGACTGTGGAGAAACATTGCATCAGTGAGTGGGGAGAGTGGTACTGCTACTGTGTGTGTGTGTGTGTGTGTGTGTGTGTGTGTGTGTGTGTGTGTGTGTGTGTGTGTGTGTGTGTGTGTGTGTGTGTGTGTGTGTGTGTGTGTGTGTGTGTGTGTGTGTGTGTGTGTGTGTGTGTGTGTGTGTGTGTGTGTGTGTGTGTGTGTGTGTGTGTGTGTGTGTGTGTGTGTGTGTGTGTGTGTGTGTGTGTGGGGTAGCAAGACAGAGAGACATTTGATTTGAGGCTTAAGGCACATGATCTGTACTTCTGGTTGACAACAGCCTAAGCCTTGAAATCTCTTTGATTCAGTGTGTCTGTGTGTGGGTGTGTGGGACGTGTGTGTGTTAGGTTCTTACAGGCCTGTGTGTGAAGTTAAGCCCCAACAGGATATCCTCACTCTAACCAGGTAGTCCTGCCAAGAACAACACGGGTAATCATAAACACAATAAACTATTTAGTTATTTGATACCTAATTGATATCCAATACACAATGGTTACTCAGTGGGGCTGTTTTTTCTGTGGTGTGAGCAGAAAACATACTTCCACATTTCTCAAGATGTTTGAGTCCCATCCCCCCCTCACAGCTGAGCTCCGCCTCGGATGCTGCTGGTGCTGTTTATCTGATTACCGCGATACCAGAGCTGCGTCTCCTTAAAGCGACACTCCGGTTTAATTAATGAGACTACCGGCAGAGGAGAGAGGATCGGGGAGGATGCAGAGGAAGAGGACGCAGCATCCGGCGGTGGCACCACTTTCTCCCTGCACGACGCTTCACTGCAGCGTTTCACCGCCTTGAGGTCATGATGCCGGCTGTAAACTGAGCCTGGATACCAGCAGAAAAACCTCCAAGACCCCCCTCCTCCCCCATCTGCTCTCCTTCCTGCGATGCACGGACTGTCAATGCGTCACAGTCTCTTCTCTTCCTGCGTCGTTTCTTCCGCTCACGCGTCGAAGCCTTCATGCCTCATATTTAGGGTATGAAATCTGCACAATCGCGGCATTTCGCTCGTTCTACATTGGCTCTGTAGTCGTGGGTAGATCCGCGGTTTGCCCAAGCCTGTCCGGCCTTGTGCGTTTCTGCGTTCATGTTCGCCGCTCACGCGTCGCCACTGCCGTGCCGCCGCATCCGCTCCTCCTCCACACATGGACTATGATATCTATGTGAAGCGCGCGTCGTCTTCGCGTTTCTACCCACGTTCTGCCGCTGATGCGGTGCGCCTGGGCTCTTGCTGTCTCCTTGTCCTGGCCGGTCACTGCGCCTCTGGTTCGGGGGGGCTGCTGTCCGCAGAGAGGCAGGATGGTGCGGATCGCCAGCGCGCTGGGGCTGGTCATGTTCAGCGTGGCTCTGCTCATCCTGTCGCTCATCAGCTACGTGTCCATCAAGAAGGACTTTCTGCTCAGCACCCCCAGATACGGACCTAATGGAGGACCCAGGCTGTCCATGTTTCATGCGGGGTTTCGGTGAGTACAGGCCTGGGTGCTGCTGTAGACGTAGGCTGTATGCTGACTGTTGCACCAGATCAGCTGAGAGGTGGGTTATATATTTAGTTACTCCAGGTGCATGCTGACAGGGTGGAAAAAGCATTTGAATGTGACTTACTGTTGATACCTTCTAATGTGACATATGTTTATTGCCTTAAATCCTTATAATAATGTTATTCTTGTTCCAGTTTTCCAGTTGAACCTTCATCTCTCAGTTTGTGCTGGAAGGGGGGAGTAATCTTATCAGGGAAATGCATAACTTCACCCACTGATACATGGTGTAGCATATGTAGCTAATGGAGGTGTTGATGATGAGGCACAGATGAAGGCCTCTCTGCTGTCTGAGGCCCACAGACTGAGCCGCTGTGTTTTCATACTGCAGGCCTATGTGTGGTTTGGTTGATCTCTGTGAGAAAAGGTCTTTATTTTCTGTTTCAAAATATTCCCTCTGATATTTTTTACACCAAAGGGCCGAACATTAATAGCCCCCCCCCCCATTCACTTAATGACCCGGGGCTGTTGTTTGTGGTTTCAGCTAGGCCCAAATATTCAATAAAGGAACATTGTATGATACAAAAGTCTGCTTCATAAAGGCGCAGACCTATGACGACATTAAAGTCCAATGCTATGTTTTAAGAATAGTACACAACAGTAGCCTACATATAACTGAGTTACAGTATGGGTGAGGTTAGGGAGAGGTCGAGGTTATAGTGTTAAAAAGTAATCATTGAACTTACTTCACCCTTAAAATAATAATTACAACGTTTAACAGCAGCAAATGTATATAAATGAATGAATGAAGTTACAAACTCACACACAACTCATACACAAATGCAGTTTCACTCAAATATTGCTATTTAAAACTGTTAGTCTCTGACATTTGGGGATTTGCTTTCTTGCCTAGACTTAGAATAGGTCTCAGTACCACTCATATCTGTGTTTTAACTACAGCACTGAAGTCATGATGTGATTAGCGTAGCTTAGCATACAGTCTGGAAGCAGGAAACAGCTACCTACATTCTGTTTAACGTTCAAAAATACACCAACACCTTTAACGCGTAAAGATTAATATCAGTGATTTCAATTGCAATTCAAGAACGTCTTTGTGAAACACAGTGACTTCCTGATGTTTTTATGGGAATTAAACACTCTGTGGACAAATAAAACAAACACAAATGCATAAGGTTACTTGTTCCCTGCAGGATGTTGGTTACAACCACACCATTTCATTTTGGGGTTTGTTCCTGATCCTGGCGGTTGGCACATCATGGTGATGTCACACACACCACCCTCGTGTTGAAGCTGATCACCCTCAGGCGTTTTTTTTACATCTCCAGCGTTTCATTTGCACACATTGAGTGCTTACAATCTTTGTGCCCTTTATTCTGCGAGAGGCTACGTGCAGGGAACCGTGACCTCAGTTGATCACAAGCCATTGCAGCCTTATGTTAGAAATATGAACAGAGCCAGGCTAGCTGTTTCCATCTGCTTCCAGTCTTTGTGCTAAGCTAAGCTAATTGCCCTCCAGGTCCAAACAAAGACAGAGATTTGAAGAAATGTGACATAAAAACTGCATTTTATTTTGATTACCTAAGTTACAAAGGGAGAAACACACAACTACTACTTTTATCATTACTACTTTTACTGTAGGTCTACTTTTACAACTGCTAATCTACTCCTAGCACGGCTACTACTTTGTTGCTATGTTTTCCCTTTGGCTACTTCTACTACAACAGTTTTTGCCACTACTACTGTCACTTCTAGTATTCCTACTTATTTTACCCTTACAGTAAAACTATTGTTATTGTGACTACTACAACCTCTCATATCACTGTTACTACTACTAGCATCTATGTTAACATGTAGGCTAAAGTATTGAGCAACTGCTTGAATTCAGAGCGACAGAGTTTTTGATGTATAACCTTATGAAGGGGAAGCTTTTTGACAATCTTATATATTTTTTACGAGACAAATTCTGCTCTGAACTCATCATTCTCAAATCATCAGCAGAAATTGTGTTTTTAATTGAAGAACAAGCAGCTTAGGCATGAATGTAGATGCCTCTGCAAAGCATTTCCATCAAAACATCTGAAAATAAAATCAATTCCGATTTATATTTTTTAACAGACAGCTTTATTCATACATTGTATTTTAAATGTACAGAATGAATAAGCAGACAACACTATATCTTTCAGGTCAACGGTGGATAACACTGCCTCGCTGTTGTTGTTTTTTAATGAGGAGATCACTTGGCCCTGATAAACTGGTCTATATGTAGTTCATGTCAGTGTCTCTCAGTCACTGTGAGTGTGTATCAGCCTGAAGGAAAGCAGGGCATCTGTCATTTAATCCTACAGCTGTGAAATACATCGGCTCGTTCCACCGCAGCTCTTCTGTCTCTCTTTAAGTCCATTTCCTGCCATGATTCCACTTATTTTATCCACATTAAGTGTCTTGCTATAGAGCGATTTAAGCAATTCACATTCGATTGTGATGGAACTTCATTCACTAAATGTTGTAGCATCTAAGAGTTAAAGGCAAAATGGGTCGAAACACACACAAAAACAGTCATACGTGAACAGTTATGGTCGTGTTTCTGTTTAATGTTTAGAAATAATGGCATTAGCTCATTGTACAGCTGGCTAATAGTTTTCAACTGGGTTGCATCTAAATATTTACAAGGTGTTACATTACATTACGTCTTAGTAATTTATCTAAAAACATCAGGAACATATTGTATTTCAGAAAGACTGATGAAGGTAACCCCCCTATTTAAACTATATCGTTTATAGTGCTATGGGCTCTAGCTAACATATTAGTATATATTGTCGAGGCTGTGGGTGTTTCTCAATGTCGAGTACGCTTGCTTGGTAGCACATGTCTTCCGAGCGTCTTGCTTCAGAAGCGAGTCAAGAATACTTCCTACTAGCATTCGGAAAACGAAGTGTGCGTCATATGAGAGGCCCCGCCTTACATTTTCCGCCACAGATTTGGGGAAATTGGTCCGTGCGCAAAGCATTGTGGGGATTTTAAGACCGCGGAGTCTACACATGCAGCCTCGAAATTTCTCCAAACGAAGTACGCCGGGCTCGGTAGAATTCCAAGTATGCTGGACATTGGAACAGTCCTTCGGCGGCACTCGATGACGTAGTGTGCTTGAAATAGTGGCTCTGGAGCAGCTTTACTCGACATTGAGAAACTCCATGAGTGTCTGAAAACCTCCAGAACTACACTGAACAAAAATATAAATGCAACACTTTTGTTTTTGCTCCCATTTTTCTTGAGATGAATTCAAAGATCTAAAACATTTTCTATATACACAAAATAACCATTTATCTCAAATATTGTTCACAAATCTGAAAAAATCTGTGATAGTGAGCACTTCTCCTTTGCCGAGATAATCCATCCCACCTCACAGGTGTGGCATATCAAGATGCTGATTAGACAGCATGATTATTGCACA
This sequence comes from Gymnodraco acuticeps, assembly GCF_902827175.1. Classification (NCBI taxonomy): domain Eukaryota; kingdom Metazoa; phylum Chordata; class Actinopteri; order Perciformes; family Bathydraconidae; genus Gymnodraco; species Gymnodraco acuticeps. The sequence goes on from NW_022992065.1 coordinate 19,738, forward strand.
GGTGTGCCTTAGGCTGGCCACAATAAAAGGCCACTCTGAAACGTGCAGTTTTGCTTTATTGGAGGGGGTCTGGGGGGGTCCGAAAACCAGTCAGTATCTGGTGTGAGGGGTAGGGTAATGTTGTGAATCGAGTGGCCTGTGTTCGTCGTCCATAACATACGCCTGCCCATACCATAACCCCACCACCACCATGGGCCACTCAATTCACAACATTACCCTACCCCTACCCCTCACACCAGATACTGACTGGTTTTCGGACCCCCCCCAATAAAGCAAAACTGCCCGTTTCAGAGTGGCCTTTATTGTGGCCAGCCTAAGGCACACCTGTGCAATAATCATGCTGTCTAATCAGCATCTTGATATGTGACACCTGTGAGGTGGGATGGATTATCTCGGCAAAGGAGAAGTGCTCACTATCACAGATTTGTGAACAATATTTGAGAGAAATGGTTATTTTGTGTATATAGAAAATGTTTTAGATCTTTGAGTTCATCTCATGAAAAATGGGAGCAAAAACAAAAGTGTTGCGTTTATATTTTTGTTCAGTGTAGTTTAATGGTCAGATTCTCAATGAGTAAGGTGTGTTTACATCTGGGTTTACAGCATCTAATACTGCATCAGATTCCAGTCCAATCAGGAAGTCTGTTGACACCAATATGTCTGATATTTTTGAACAGATCTCAGTAGTGCCACGGCAGTACAGCTCCAGGAAAATCACTCTGTAAATCTTTGTTGACCGATATGTCGGTCATGCCCAGAGAGCGATGCTTAAACAGCCTCGTTCTGATGGAGGCTCTGGAGGCCAGCGAGCCGCCCTTGGATCTGATTTATAGCACGAGGACCCGCATTTATTTTCCTTCAACCTGTAATCATTTTCCTCCTCGCTTGCCGTCACCACGGGCCAAGGTTGCGCTCAGATTGAGTTAGATGTGAAGGTGGGCAGCATGTTGAAGAGAAAACAGTGCAGTGGACAAATCTGTATACGTTTCCTGCTATGTTGTTGTAGAATTTGAGTTTATGATCAGGAAACATAACATGTGTTTGTTGTGCTCTGTATGCAGTGCAGCCAGTTCATGGAGACTTAGTCCACATGGTATTTTCCCTGTTAAACAGTTGGCCAGACGACAATGACAAAGAGTGTTAAAAATGAACTTGGTGATCCCTGTCTAACACCACCATCGGGCACTAATTTCTACTGGACTGCCATACACCTAAAGCCTTGTTTTATCCTCTACTTAGCCTCCTAAGCTCCCAAAGTGCATAATAGTGCAACTCTAAATATGTGCAACAGGCATTGAGCACACAATCATTTCATTCAAGATCCATGATGGACAGGTTATTGCCATAAGACTATGGAGAAATACATTTTGTTATCGCTTAATATAACTCAAACAAAGTCAGGGATTGTATAGTTCACCATCTTCAGTTGCAAAAAGTGCCTTACAACTCAAACGACCACCATTCAAGATGTATTGTATCATGAATACAAGTGTTTTATTCTTACTATAATATCGAGTAAGTATTTGAAATGCACTTTATCTCTGCATGCCAGCTCTTTCTAGATCCTTTCTGTCAATGAAATGTCTTTTTAAAGTCACTGGTGATGATAAAGATAAGAATGAGTTCATATTTTTGTTTCACATTCCTCCTGCAGCGAGAGGCCCCCTCGTAAACCTGTCCTGAGGTGAATACAGTGTGCTGACGTTTAATCCAACACACAAGGATGCATTTTCACCTTGTCTATCTATCTATCTGTACCTACCTACCTACCTACCGACCTACCTACCTACCTACCTACCTACCGACCTACCTACCTACCTACCTACCTACCTACCTACCTACCTACCTACCTACCTACCTACCTACCTACCTACCTACCTACCTACCTACCTACCTACCTACCTACCTACCTACCTATCGTGTTGGATTTGAAACAGCATACATTTAGAGGGCTAGTTTCTTTTTGTGGAGTTCAGCGAGTATTTTTTATTAATCATGCATTAATCCTCTGCATACTTGTGGGTTGGTAACAAAATTGTACCCTCAAAGGCTCCCACATATTATTTTGTATGTCTGCTATTGGCTCATCTGTAGTAGATACTGTTCTAATCAGTAGCTTTTCAGTGCTGCAACTCTCTGGCTGAGCCTCAATTGCTTCAAAGATGGCAGAATAACCGACTAAGGCTGATGGACGCCATCACATCCAGGTCGAACAGCATTTACACATACATTTTAAGGTTTGGCTAACACTGTTGGATTGTGGTAAAATCCTTTGTGGTCAAAACTTAAACTGTCCTTATGCAGTAAATGCTACTGACCTCTATGCAAAATGAACAATTTGAACACTGCCATAGCAGGATCTTGACCTGAAACCTTGACATTTTGACGATTAGTCAAAGGTAGAAGATTAGTGTTAAAGAGACAAGTTTTATGTTTAAATCAACAAATCAATAATCATGATTGTGGAAAATCCTCCATATCTGTCTTTCCAAGAGAGCATTGGTTTAATCTTTGTCGGTCCTGTAGAAACACACATGATAACCAATAATTGTTTCTCAGGATGGAGGCATTTGAGTTAGGCTAGCAGTTCTCCTCTGTTTTCACTCTTTTAGCTCAGCTGTGCCGAACAGCCTGGACCAGGGGTGTCAAACTCAAGGCCTGGGGGCCAAATCCGGCCCGTGACTTCATTTGATGAGGACCACAAGAGTTTCAAAGAATATAATATGTTTATTGCGGTTTTGGTGCAGTGGTTAGAGCGTTGATCATCAGATCAAGGGGCGTTGGTGAACTCCAGTTCGAAACCCGCCTCGGCCGCCACTGCGTCAGGCTGTTGTGTCCTTGGGCAAGACACTCTACCCGCATTTGCTCCTGTGGGTAATGTCCACAGTAATGACTCTTACATGTCTAATATGTTATTGTAAAGCGCTTTGAGCACCTGTAAAAGCGCTCTAAATAAAAAAAATGTAATCCATTATTATTATTATTATTAGGTTACATGCCGATTTACAGAAGCACGTTGCCTATAAACTACATGTCCCACAATGCATCTCAAATTTGACTTGTTTCTCAGAATTTGACTTTCTTAGAATTTGCCTTTTTCTTTTTTTCAAAATATCACTTGTTTTTTTTAAATTTTGACTTTTTAAATCATTTTGTGACATTCTCACTGAAGAGACTTGCCCTATACTTCTGCTTTCAGACGTAGTTAATTATGAAGTTATTACCCTATCCGATAATAATCCAATGCAGAGGCAATCATGTAATATTTTACATTATTTGATATATATTAAATATTTATATATGTATTTTTATGTAGTCTTGTATATAAAACTGGCCCTTTGAGTGCAACCATGATGCGAATGTGGCCCGAGATGAAATTGAGTTTGACACCCCTGACCTGGACCATCCTCTCTCTGTATGCAGTGATGTCCTTTTTTGTTATTTGCTCTGGGTAAGACGGAGTGTTGCTTTTACAAGAACTGCACTGAATATAACTTTGACCTAGGAAGGAAGTCCTTCTACCGAGAGACCGCACCATGGACAAGAAAAAGTCAAATTCAATCAAAATGTCAAGGTTTCCGTGCAAAAATGAGACATAGAAAGCTTACTGTATACTGGTTAAGTCTTGGTTTATATATAATCCTTATAAGCATTGGATTGAGTAAAGGCTTCATGCAATGCAAGACAATTGTTCATCTTATCAAGTACGTTGACATCGTAGTGTTGACATTATTGGATTTCTCATGGAGTTTAAATGACTCTAAATGTAGTAAACGAAGCATCATTTCAGATGTTTTTTAAAAACCATGAAAGGAAAGCGTAACATAAAACCATATTTGGTGAATATGTGACTTCACATATTCAGTCTGAAATGAACTTGATAAGATGGACAGAATTTCTGCAAAAGTTTAACCTTATTGCCTATTTTCCCGAGAGCACTGGGTTTATTTGATTCCAGGTAAGAGTAAGGATAGAGAATGTAAGTATTTGTTTACACTGAGCTGAAAGTGTAAATACAAATGTCGCTTGGTTTCCTTAAGGATAAGTCCTTATATTTTTTTGCTGAATGGCTCAAAAACTTGCATTACGATTGTCTTCTTCTCGAGGTCTTATCGCTGTGGAACTGATGAAGAAAAAGACAAAATATCTGTAATCATTCATTTTCTGCAGAGGCCAGCTGAAGCTTTATTTCTTTAATCATTTCTACAACGGGACAAGAAACACGAGCAGTCATGTGATCCCACTTAAGGGTTTAAGTTGCACCTATTTGAAATGTGTGTGCAAGATATTTAAACAAAACCTGGAAGGAAGTTATGTTGGTGTTTTGTTGCTTATTGCAAAGAAAAGAAGCATTTACATACAATTAATTGGAATAACATATTACTTTCTTTCACTCTTTATAACATAAAAAATAAATTTAATAAATACATTTCCAAGAAGGAAATCAAATGGGAAGAAAACAGGGTAGAATCTTAAATCAGAATATATGTTATGCACACAAACGTTTTCCCCCCAAATTAAAGTGGTTTCAATAATCTGGCTGAATTGTTGCCTTTTTTCCAACCTGACTGTTTGCATTCCTTGCCCTGCCAAACATATGATCATTTAATGCTTTGCAATGCAGGTAAATGGGGATGTTTTGCATTATCTTGTTTTAAAAAAGCTCAATTGCAAGTGGATAAAGCCGACCTCATCTTAACACGAAAGGACGACTGGGTTAACCTCCTTGTTTCTAACTCCCCCTTCGTCCCCTCTGTCGTATCCTCGTCTGTTCAGCTCCCAGCTGGCGTTGAAGAATATGGATCCAGGTTTCAGTCCTCTGACCAACGCCCTGAGCGAGGACCTGCAGAACTCCTCAAGATGGACCTACAACAGCTCGGCTTTTCTACAACTGAAGTAGGTTACTCACACTCTCTATTTTTGACTTCAAACTCCTTAACACTAACAGTTTCACATTTCTCATCCAATCTATTTAAGTTCCTAGTTTTGCAATATGCATAAAACTGATGTTTAGTGACCAGCTGATTGTCTGATGCTAACTTTTTTGCACTTCCTTGTCAAAAGCAGTTAGAAACAATCCAAATAAATTCTCCCAAAAAATTGAGACAAGTTTTGTTTAAATTCGGTCATAGCACGTCTTACTTTAAGATCTCATTTACTTACAGGCAAATCCAAGTCTCAAGTCATTTGAAACAAGTCCTATTAAGTGTTGTCACCACTAGTGTCATGTCCATACTCAAGTTTGATCAAAGCTACCAAACTACTAAAAGCCACTAACTTGTAGCCAATAGAGTTAACCAAGGAAGGATCACGTCCTCGGTGGAGTATCTCTTTTAACTTCATTATACCATGATATAAATGTTAGGTTATATTGCCCACCACTAAGGTCGACCTGGAACAACCTTCTGTCCAATCAAACACCATAACACTCTTTAGGTAATGCTATAATTGTGTCCACTCCTTGTAGATTCACAAATCAAAACTGTCCTTTGTGTCTTGCAGAAAGGAGATCTCTCAATACATTGACATCCCCACAAACTTCTCATTGATTAAAGACTCAGTGAGAATCGGACAGCTGATGCACTACGACTACTCCAGCCACAAGTACGTCTTCTCCATCGGAGAGAACTTCCGCTCGCTCCTTCCCGAGGTCTCGCCCATCCCTCAACAAACAATACAATGTTTTGCGCCGTGGTGGGAAAACAGCGGCTATCCTCACCGGCTCGCGCTGCGGCCCCCAGATCGAGAAGTTTGACTTTGTTTTCCGCTGCAACTTCGCACCCACCGAGATGTTCAAGAAGGACGTTGGGCGGCGGACCAACATGACGACCTTTAACCCGAGTATCCTGGAGAAATACTACAACAACTTACTGACTGTGCAGGACAGGAACAACTTCTTCCTGAGCCTGAAGAAGCTGGACGGGGCCATCCTGTGGATCCCGGCGTTTTTCTTCCACACGTCCGCCACGGTGACGAGGACGCTGGTCGATTTCTTTGTGGAACATCGAGGTCAGCTGAACGTCAAGTTGGCCTGGCCTGGAAACATCATGCAGTATGTGAACAGGTAAGACACACAGTGACACTGCAGTATGTTCAAAACACCTTGTACCTGGGTTATGTCATTTCCACATGAGCCTTTTCAGTTAGACCCTGTATTTATAAGCATTTATCCTAATGCAACCAGGAACCAGCTGACTTCTCTACCAATGCTATATTAACATTATGAGCGATTATGAAGCGCCAAATAATTCTCCTATATTCTTGCCATTAGCTAGTTGTTTTACCAACATACACTTACGATAAAGCAACCCTTCCATGGCAACTCTTCGAAAATGTAGCCGGCCTTTTTGCTGCTTTATACACTGGACATCTTTTCCAGCGAGAAAAGCCTTTAGAGACTTCCTTTGCATCGACCGGTGTTACTGTAACAAGGCTAGCTAATTATTAGCATGTTCGCAATAAAGAAAACAATAATTAAAACAATAAAGAAAGACTCTGATACAACTGATACTGTTGCACCATCTAATCTTACCCAGCTAAGAGCCAGTGTTGTTTGTAATGTGTCATGTCACACAGTATGATTTGATCTATGTGGAACAACTATGTGACAGCTCACATGGATTTGACTTACAAGTGGACATTTAGCCTGAGATATATATTGCCATTCCCTCTAAAAAAAGGACTGATGTGATTTTTGTTCCATATTTATACCCCTAGGTCTAGGTAGATAGTTTAAATGTATTCTGACTTCTATGGCTCTCGGATTTATAGCTTTTAAAGTGAACGTGCTAACATTTAGCTATCCCTGTTTACACGTGATAAGGATGGTTAATTTCGTTTACCTAAGTCATGACAGCAACCATGTTACATTCTGTTATTCTGTCCATCAATACCTGTTACCTTATGTCTCTGTCCACCTGTGTTCCAAAATGTCCTCGTGTATCTCTGTCTTGTTTGTACTGGTAGTAGTTTGTGTAGGTTGTATGTTCTTTGCTCTATATGTCAAGAGGAAGATTTACTGTAGACTACCAAGAGCCGGATTATCAAGAAACAGCTATTTAGTGAAAGGTTTGACGGAAAGAGTGATAGTGTGTGTGTGTGTGTGTGTGTGTGTGTGTGTGTGTGATGTGTGTGTGTGTGTGTTTGCTGTATGTAATGTGTGTGTGTGTGTTTCGTGTGTTGTGTGTGTTGTGTTGTGTTGTGTGTGTGTGTGCATGTGGTGTGTGTGTGTGTGTTGTTGTGTTGGTGTGTAGTTGTGTGTGTGTGGTGTGTGTGTGTGTGTGTGATGTGTAGTGTGTGTGTGTGTGTGTGTGGTGTGTGTGTGTGTGTGTTGTGTGTGTGTGTGGTGTGTGTGTGTGTGTGTGATGTGTATGTGGTGTATGGTGTGTGTGTGTGTGTGTGTGTGTG
>NW_022992066.1:0-60072 GCF_902827175.1 Gymnodraco acuticeps
TCTCTCACATCCGGCTGCTTTTCATTTAGCTGATGAGGCGTTCAAGCTCTTTATTCTTTCACTGAGTTTTCTAATTTGGGATAGTAGGCCTACTGAAGATACTTTTTATGTCGCCCACGCCTATAACGCATTTTAATATAATTAAATGCAGCATAAAGCACTGTAAATTATAGTCATAATCACTTTGAAATATGCATAATGCTTTAAAACAATAATCCACATTATAATGACTCATAAAGTCAATTATCATATTACTTAGAGCTGGTCAGTGTCTTTTTTGCAATACAATAATCATCACTAATCATGAATAGTCAACATACTTTATAACTAATAACATTACACACTTTTATAATGTTTTATAATGACTTAAAAAAAGGTCAATTATTAACATACTTCATAAATGCTCACTGACATTTAGATGACCGACAACATTTGAATACTGCTTTTACTTGAATGGATCAGCTATATTTGTTTTATATATGATTTAATATTGTAAGGAAACAGTAACTGGGGCTTCATTCAACCATAATTAGTACTTTTGATGCTTTAAAAAGGGGCCTATTCTGCTCATTCTCATGTTCATATTAGTATTTAGGGTCTCTACCGTGACATGTCTCCATACTGGCCGGCTCTGTTGTGATTGGTCAACCGCTGTAAAATGTCCCGCCCATTAGCCTATCCCGTACAATGTGATCGAGCGCATAGTTACGGTATGTCAGTATGTTCTGGAAAGGAGAGTGAATAATTAAATAGAAATGCAAGAAAAAGAAGGGAGAGGGTCATGATGCAACTATTTCTGATACATTATTATTAGCTAAGTGTTTAACTGCTGTGGCTGAATTTATTCCGAACATTACAATAATTCTCCACGGTTTAAAAGAAGGTAATTAATTCTAATAAGGTATTAAATGTGAGTGATAGGCTGTAGCGTCCCTGAACTTAAATCTCTAATCCCCCAATATCTACGACCTGAAAGCTCATTAGAGGTGCTTAATTACACATTCAATTCAAGTGGTTTCATTTGCTCTGAATTGCCAGATGAAAAGGTGTCATTATGCAGCATTAGGAACGAGGGACAGCGACGGAGCTTCATCAGTATTCCTGCTCTCAGAGGCCGAGCAGCGGGGAATTATCTGTGAAGCCGGACTGGAGGATTGTAATGAAAGCTGCATGAGTCAGACGGCCCGGGGCCAGGAGGAGAGCAACGACACACAAACAAGATGTGCACACACTCACAAACAAGATGTGCACACACTCACAATGTGTTCAGACTGATACATAAAACATTGAGGGGCTTGTACAGCAGAGGCTTCTGGATAGTCTCCAGTCTTTATGCTAACTAAGCTGACCATCTCCTGGCTGTAGTTCATATTAAAGAAACAGACATAAGAATGGTAATGATCTTCTCATCTCTCAGGAGATAGTTAGATTCTCTCATCTAACCAGTATAAAAAAAGTATATGGGGAGGCTGTGGCTCAGTGGATAGAGTGCTGGACTTCGAATCAGGGGGTAGCAAGTTCGGGTCCCACTGCAGTCAGCATGTCGTTGTGTCCCTGAGACACTTCACCCCAAATTGCTCCTGTGGGGATTGTCCTCAGTACTGAATGCATGTAAGTCGCTTTGGATAAAAGCGTCTAACAAGTGACATGTAATCAGGGGCGGTTCTAGGGGGGGGCCAGTGCCCCCTAATACTTTTTTAAATGTATATTTTCTGGTACTCGGTTTGCCAAAAACCGCAGGATTTTTGTTGCTGCAATGTGAGATTGTGCAGACACCCTTATGTAAAGTAGAGATGTAGCTGTTCATTGCCTTTATTTATATATAAATATGGTGTTAGTGCAAACATTGCACTATAACTTAAGCTGAAGCTAACAGTAATAACTATAAGATCTATCTGAAATAAATAAGTGTACTGAAACAAATACCAATAACTGTATTGCATTGTTTTCTTATGCGCAATTACTTCATTAGTTCTCTTTTTCGTCCTGCATTTATTGTGCCCCCCTCAGAAAATAACTGGCCCCCCAGTGGCCCCCCCAGTCAAATTGGTCTAGAACCGCCACTGCATGTAATGTAATGTAATATATATCTCCCAATAAAGAGCTGCCGTTATGTTTGGAGTTTCCCTCTCCTGTAGTGTGTTCCATAGGTTTTAGTGCATGTAAATGGTCTGCAAAGGCTAAAATCCCTGTGTTCCCTCCAGAGGGAGTTTCTCTCACACGCACTTTGTGTACAAGATACAGACAGAGACTGTGGGCCAGGACGCCCTTGAAAATCCCAGTGAAATAAAAAAAGCTACAGAAAACCCCTGATAATTAAACGTGTCTGGTTTCACATTTCATCATGGTAACACTTTTCTGTATTATGAAACATTCATATGCGAACATAAAGTGTCCCCGGTGGGCTGCATAATTTAATTAGGAGGATGAGGTGAAAGCGGGACAATCTTCCCATGCTGCATTTAAAAAGAGTGTTTTTGATTAGAAGTGAATCCAGCAAGCAGCCTGCGGCGGGAAGAAGACGCTGCCGCCATGCAACACAGATCTCTGCAGAGAGACCACAGAACGGGGGGGAGAAGGGATTTCCAGCAGGGGCAAAGGGGAGTGGGTTTAGTAGACTTCAATCTCAGCTGAACAAATTGAGTGTTTATTTAGCAACATGCTCTGCCAATGTATTACATCACAGCCAACAAAAGTCAAGCATGAAAAGCAGCGAAATCCCCCGGTGTCTTACATCACAGGCGCTGAAAAGCAACTGTTCCACCTCCAACATATGTGTGTGTGTGTGTGTTGTGTTAGGTGTCTAATTGCAGAGTGTGAACGGTGGCAGCCTGTGAGTCTGTACCTCCTTCACTCTCTGGATCATCGGCTGCAGCCAATCAGTGTTGACCTCGCAGTGGCTGTCCAGGAAGGTCAAGATTAAGGCTGTGGCCGAGTTGGCTCCTTTCACACGGGATCGGATCAGACCTGAGGAGGGAAACACAAGGAGTCTAAAAAGAAATTCTCTTTAAAACATAGACGGCTTTACAGAAGATGACAGATTTGACAGGTGAAACAGAAGACAGTACTAGACAGGAATGTACACACAATGCATTGAAAAGTATAAAAACATCTATAGAGTGGTTAAGGAATGAGTCCTAAAACCTGGAACTTAGTCAGCTTTCAACAATTCTGCTTCTCTTGACTCCAAGTCAACTGTTTTCTGAATATGTTTTTGGTTGTAGGCCTGAATTAAGATCTGTGGTTAACACAAGCTGAAGAGATTTATATTCTACGACAAAAAAATACGCCAGTAAATACCTCACTGGTGGATTAAAAAACTGCGGTTGCTAATACATTTCTAAATGAGACAACTAAACGTCATCACGCCCAACATTAGCCACCTTTAGCTTAGCGGTTTTGACGTGAAGTCATGTGACCGTCAGTGGCGTTTTCTCCCGGAGGCCAAGGGAAGCCAGGCTTCCCCTGTTTTTTCGGATTGTAGTTATAATTTAAATAAATAAATACAAACACTTTGTTTTGTTTCGATAATTCTCCTTTGCTGTGTGTTGCTGCCGGCCCGGCTCTCCCCCATTCTCATTGAGTATTTTACAAAGAGTGAAACAAACAGCGCCCCTCTAGATGTTATGGTGAAACAGTAGATTGCACTCACTGTTGCGAGAGGAGGCCAGCCGAATCTAGCTTCCCTTGGTGAAAAAAAATGGAGGGATTGACCAATCAGATGAGGCCCACGTGATGCCCCTGCCAACCTGTGATTGGTCAGGGCCATGCCAAGGGAAGCTAGCCGCCTCTTGCTTCCCTTCAGAGGCGGCTGGCGGCTGGCGATTTGATTGGACACTGCCATCCAATCAAATCACATCAACATCAGTTTTAATACTGTAACTGTCATCACCGCCGTTAGAAATTATCAAGCAAATGAAGCATTATGGAGGGTGGAGATTTGGCGTACTTAATCAAACATAACTTTACTAAACTTCCGCTACAGCAGCAACTAAAAATTAAATCAGATGACAGGCCAATGCCCGCACTCGAGCTGTGTGTACGCAGAGGAAAAAGGGAGAGAATCGGACGTTCAATGAGGACAATTATGTCCGCACGTAGTGGCTAACTGGAAGCGCTAAACTTCAGCGTCTAATTTGCTGGCCATGTCTTCTTTTTGACAAGGATTCGTGCTCCCTGAACAATCCTTGGGCAACTTCAGGATTCATCGACCTTGCCAACCTGTCACGGGCAATTGAGAGGCACGGTAAATCCAAAAATCACATAGATTGTGTGATTGTCTGCATACATTAATAAGTAAAATGCTTAAATTAATAAGGAGAGAGTTTCAGCTGGAGAGTGCGTGCGGACCTGTCGGTTAGATAACAGGCGTGTGCAAGTCCTGCATCTGTGTGATACAAATGTGTGTCAAATGATACCGGGCGCTGTAATCACTCATCTGGTTACGTTATTGACCACCCCCCGACCCAAAAAATGGGCTTCCCCTACATTTTTCCCCACGCCACGCTACTGGTGACCGTGCTGTTAGGGCTGAACGATGTCATGGCGATAACCACGATATGCGCATGCGCGATATTCACATCGCAGGGACGTGCGATTTTATTAATTATTTATATTACTTTTATATTTTTAAGATGTGCGATATTAAGTAGGTACATTAACTCAAACACGTCATGTTACAATTATTTTGCTGCTTGCTACAAAAGGAAAACGTGCACGGCTCTCATGTCAGGGGTACTTCAGTGAGTGACATGCAGGCTCTGCATGCACAGCAAACCCCCAATCACAATCATTCTTGATCAGATCACAGCAGGCCCCGCCCCGCTAGTTTGCAGACCATCAAAACACCGGTAAAAAATGAGCGAGGCACAGGAGGACGATACCGGCGAGAATGAAGAAATACTTCCAAAGAGAAAAGCAACATCTGCCATCTGGAACTATTTTGTATACAAAAAGGTTCTTCTCTTCTTCATTCACAGATGAACCCCCTTATTTGAGGGTAAGCAACATGCATTATCATGACATGTTAGATCATGACTTAAGGTATGATGAGTCAACCAGTTAAGTCGATCCAGACGTCCGTGACTAAAATCCTTCATCCGGTTAAATATAGTTAAAAAAAACGCAATATATATTGCAGGGGGACAAAATATCACAATGTCAGTTTTTTTCAATATCGTGCAGCCCTACAGTACGTGCTGTAGTTCCTTTATAGCCCAACATTAGCCTCCTTTAGCTTAGCGGTGGTGACGTAAAGTCATGTGACCGTGCTGTAGTTCCTTTATAGCCCAACATTAGCCTCCATTAGCTTAGCGGTGGTGACGTGAAGTCATGTGACCGTGCTGTAGTTCCTTAATAGCCCAACATTAGCCACCTTTAGCTTAGCGGTGGTGACGTAAAGTCATGTGACCGTGCTGTAGTTCCTTTATAGCCCAACATTAGCCTCCTTTAGCTTAGCAGTGGTGACGTGAAGTCATGTGACCGTGCTGTAGTTCCTTTATAGCCCAACATTAGCCTCCATTAGCTTAGCGGTGGTGACGTGAAGTCATGTGACCGTGCTGTAGTTCCTTTATAGCCCAACATTAGCCTCCTTTAGCTTAGCAGTGGTGACGTGAAGTCATGTGACCGTGCTGTAGTTCCTTTATAGCCCAACATTAGCCTCCTTTAGCTTAGCGGTGGTGACGTAAAGTCATGTGACCGTGCTGTAGTTCCTTTATAGCCCAACATTAGCCTCCTTTAGCTTAGCAGTGGTGACGTGAAGTCATGTGACCGTGCTGTAGTTCCTTTATAGCCCAACATTAGCCTCCTTTAGCTTAGCAGTGGTGACGTGAAGTCATGTGACCGTGCTGTAGTTCCTTTATAGCCCAACATTAGCCTCCATTAGCTTAGCGGTGGTGACGTGAAGTCATGTGACCGTGCTGTAGTTCCTTTATAGCCCAACATTAGCCTCCTTTAGCTTAGCAGTGGTGACGTGAAGTCATGTGACCGTGCTGTAGTTCCTTTATAGCCCAACATTAGCCTCCTTTAGCTTAGCGGTGGTGACGTAAAGTCATGTGACCGTGCTGTAGTTCCTTTATAGCCCAACATTAGCCTCCTTTAGCTTAGCAGTGGTGACGTGAAGTCATGTGACCGTGCTGTAGTTCCTTTATAGACCAACATTAGCCTCCTTTAGCTTAGCGGTGGTGACGTGAAGTCATGTGACCGTGCTGTAGTTCCTTTATAGTAGGGTGACCATATTTTGATTTCCAAAAAAGAGGACATGCTGCCCCCAGCCTCGAGATACTTAATGATACTCAACGTTTACTCAAAGATGCCTTATTGTTTTAAAGTATGCCTCCTCTGTATGGATATACAATTATTAGTTATATTATTTTACTGTATATAACACAATAATATCTCTCTATAACCAAAGACACACCAAACCAAGGTTACTCAACAATCAACATGCTTTATTATGCCTAGAATTATCTCTGACAAATCTCAAATGCACAAGAATAACTTAAACATCAACCTTTAACAAAATAATAGCTCTCTTTTCAAGTCTTACTGGACACAAATAAATAACAAAATATATGAAATAGTATAAAATAGAAAATCCAGCTTTAACAAATAATCTCTTTGTATCTTGTCAATGTAAACAATACAACAGTAACCTCACAAATATACTAATCTAATTATTTTAAAAGTGCACTATGCAGTTTTGGATTTCACATTTGCATAATTGCCCAGTGGCGAACCGTCAGGGCCTTCAAGGTATTCAGAGAATACCCTGGAACACTCAGATAAAACAAACAAAAAATCGATTTAATTATATAAATAAAATGTAATAAAATGAATAAATGAGAATGGTATCTGTGTTGTTGATCTGTAATAATAGAGTTACGTTGATTTGTTTGTCCTTCTCGGACCATGCTCTATGCATTGCAGTGGTTTTGTGTTAGAAAAGAAAGCAACCAATCAGATCTTGTTCTGGGTCTCCGGGTAGAATATCCTTCAACAAGGTATTCTAAATCCTTGATCGAATGCCCTGGCCGTTGCACTGAATGAGAGCGTACGTTTGGACTGACAGTTTGATCAACCAATCATATATTGATTTGTAGCCAATGGGCGTGTTCTTCCAGAGTTCCCCTCGGTTCCAGGGTATTCTAGAAGGCCCGCTAGTTAACTGGCTCGAGACAGAGGATCCTAGAATGAATGCGACGAAGCAATTCATGCTGTTTTATTGTTTTTAACGTTGAAATGACAAGTGCAACAGGAGAAGATGAAGTTGTTGCGGAATTGTTGTGAGTACCCTTTTCAAGACGACAATTCAGTGAAAAGACGGACATTATAATGCTGCAGAGGGGGGGTGTGTGTGTGTCTACAGAAGGTCCAGTTGTGATAGACACGGTTCGCCACTGTAATTGCCATTAGTGAACATAACATAACATAACATTTGATTATCTAAATCAAACCAAACACATTTTGAGGCACCATGAACCAAATATAAGCCTACTTTAAATGTCCAGGCCCTGTCATTGTAAACAACCAGTGAAACGACAACTTTTCACATATTTCTAGCTTCAAACAGTTTTCTAGGGTCCCAATTTAAAATTAAAAGTTTAAAGTTTCTCTCCCACAGCTCCATAGCTTTCTCTCTCTGCATAGCTGCATACTTCAATCTTCTTCATCCCGCTTTTCTTCTTCATCCTCCTTCGATATTTAGCTGTGGAGCTGATCTTTCCCAGCAGTTTTCGGTTGCTCAACAAATAAGCATGAAAGTCTTTGCAAGACATGTCTTTCAAATTGTATTGCACACATAGAATCCCCTTCAGTGACTCAACAGACAGCTGGTTCCTCTCCTTGGTCACTGGCTCTGC
Organism: Gymnodraco acuticeps; assembly: GCF_902827175.1. Lineage (NCBI taxonomy): Eukaryota > Metazoa > Chordata > Actinopteri > Perciformes > Bathydraconidae > Gymnodraco > Gymnodraco acuticeps. The sequence goes on from NW_022992066.1 coordinate 7,860, forward strand.
ATCAGTGAGAAAACCCTCTCAACATTTGCATTGTGAGAGGAAAGTGCAAAGACAAACTGCAATCTTCAGTAGTTCTGAGTAACATGCAATGCTTTTGGCCTTCTCAAAATATTTGGTCCACTTCTGGAGCACCTGCAGGCCACTGAACTCCTCACCACTACCTTTCTGTGAATCTCTTCAGATTGGTGACCTGGTCAAAACACTTGACATCATCAATTACCACCCCCTTCTCTCCTAGGAACTTGATGCAGGCCTCCACATCATTCCACTCTGGTGGCTCACTCAGATCCATCCACGTGAATGTGGAGAACTCTTCCATGGGAGTCATCCACTTCTCCAGATACTCCAGACATGTTCTGTACAGGCCTTGCACATCAGCACAGAACTGGTCATATTCCTTACCAAGTCCATCACTACGCTTTTGTGCCAGTAGTCCCTTAACTTTAAGGGACATGAAGTTGTTGCTCTTGCGTTCAAGAAGAATGGTGTGGATGCTGTTCATTATTTTCTTTACCTCCATAATGGAGTTCTTCTCCTTTTCCATGTCTTGAATGTGGGTGTGGAACGCAGACATGAGTGAGTGCATGTGCCAGAGGTAGATCTCACTGAATTCGTTTTCAAAAAACTTCTTGATCACTATGGGTGGTTTTTGCTGAGACAGAAAGAATGCCTTTAAGGCTGGAAACATCTGTATCATCCTCTCAATGCCTGGGAACAATGACAGCCACCTTGTCTTGCTGTGAGAAAGCATCCTTCTTTCTGTATTCAATGTCAACAAAATCACAGTACTCCTTCAGGCTCTCAGTGCGCACAGTGTAAATGTGGAAGTACTGGTAGATTTTGAACATGATATTCTCAAAGTCAATATCTATTGTGTCTGCCCCATGATGAACACAATTATTCAATATGTGTGCTGGGCAACCCACACCGATCAGAGTGTTCTTCTGCAGCAACCTCTTCAAATTTGCAAACACATTCTTTCCCCCTTCATCATATGGAGGACGGAACATGACTTAAGTATAAATAAATAAATGTATGAAGAAATACAGGAATAAATAAATAAATACAGGAATAAATAAATACAGAAATAAATAAATGTTGAAATGAATACACAAATAAATAAATAAAAGAATAAATGCATAAATAAATATGGAAATAAATACATCAATGTATAAATAAATAAATAAAAGTCGAAAATAAAATAGAACACACGTTATTTTATATCTTTCATTTATTTCTACATTTACCCGACATACATTTATTTATTTATGTATTTATGTGTCCGTATGCTAATGAGGTGGGCGGTCCTAACCTCAGTCTGAAGCAGGATTGGTTACAGGAGTGTGTGATCATTTCTGGCAGAGGGCTCTACTACTAACGCCTGGATAACCGCGCTGATTCGAATGCAGGAGCTTTACTGTTTAGCCCTTATCTTTATACATCCATGGTTTATCCACAGTTGTAAGGTTTATTTATGGGTATTGATTTAAGAGCCATTGGAGATCATTTACGATCATTAGCGGACCATTTAGAGAACGGAGAACCAAAAGACTATGTCCAGTTTCGTGTGGAACGATGTATAGAGGACTTGGCTCAGCTCGACATGATGTGACTTGCCACAAATCTATTGCTTCTGCCTGGCTCCAACAATTGGCGAATCCTGCTTCAGACTGAGGTTAGGACCGCCCACCTCATTAGCATACGGACACATAAATACATAATAATAAATGTATGTCGCGTAAATGTAGAAATAAATGAAAGATATATAATAATAACGTGTGTTCTGTTTTATTTTCGACTTTTATTTATTTATTTATACATTGATGTATTTATTTCCATATTTATTTATGCATTTATTCTTTTATTTATTTATTTGTGTTCATTTCAACATTTATTTATTTCGTCATTTATTTATTCCTGTATTTATTTATTCCTGTATTTATTTATTTATTTATTTACGTATTTATTTATTTATTCCTGTATTTCTTCATACATTTATTTATTTATACTTAAGTCATGTTCCGTCCTCCATATTATCACGTCGGATTCCTCCAAAGTTTGTGTTGCAATTATCGCCAGTAAATGCAATGCATTTTTCAGACAAATTGTTTTTTGCCAATGTTTCAATGAGATATTGTGCAATGGTTTCTGCTGTCTCATTTGGTGTGTCTTTAACCTCGATTAATTTTGTTTGCATGTCACCCCTCTTCCAGTCAAAGTACTGGATTGGGAATATTTTCACTGCTCCGTGGTTACTCCCGTCTGTAGAAACACCACAGTACTGGATTTCTTTGAGTGCTTCATGTGCGACATCAATCGAGTGGGGCGCTATAACACCATTGACAATGGCTTCGGTTTTAGTGCGCACACTAGGCCTACTGCATTTTTTGGCAGTGTCAGAGTCTGGAAATGCTTTTTTTTAGCAAGGCACTTGTGCAATCCATAGATCTGTAGCTGTTGTGATGTTTCACAGTGTGAAATGCAAACGCACCCTCCGCTGCATTTACAGCATCCTCTGTTTTGCCTGGTCTAACAAAGAAGTCTGTCAACTTTGCCGACAAACTCTCACCTTGCACAGCTTTCCTGTTTGTCTGTGTCCATGTGCGCTTTAAGATCGCCTGCACCTTTATTGGACACACACACGTATGTGCAAGCTTTGCACACGGTGCACTCCGCCTCCCATTTGTTTCGACCGGGTCGGTACATTTGGAATTTCTTCTGCAATTAATCTGTAAAAGTACATTTGCGCTTTGGCATTGTGAATGTGAGCTGCGGTCCGCTCTGTCCCCTTCCTCTGTTTGTGTGTCAGCGTAGTTGTAGAGCCGCCCACGAAGCTTCAGACTCAGAGATTACGTCACACACGCAACAGAGTACCGTAGTATTCTGTGCAATGCGCCAGTCAATTTAAGATACAGTATTTATTATCATTATAGTATTACTATTTCGGCGATTAGATAAAATATAAATTATATTTGATGCAACGGGAAAAATATTGTTTTCCATAACTTTTCCAGGGCCTGGAATTAGCATTTTGAATTTCCATGACTTTTCCAGGTTTTCAATGACCGTAAGAACCCTGTGAAGAGAGGCATCTGTTTGTTCAGAGTTCATTAAAACAACTAAAACTTTAAAGGACAAAAAGCAGCCTTGAAGTCTGACTTTGAGATAGAGATAGATTTGTACCTGAGTGTATCCGTATGAAACCTTGAAGAGGAGGTCATGTTTCTCGTGTTGATTACTCAAACAGCTTGCAGCATCAACAGGGATTAATTCACGTTGTATAGAAATATGATTCATCGGGATAGAGCGATTATTCTTAACAACTTTGTTTTAATCCAATTCCTCAGAGGTGCACTTTGTAGCGAGGCTCAAACAGCTTTAAACAACAAGTTTAAGGAGGAGGAGAACAAACACTTTAACAAACACTTGTATGAAGAAGCTTGACTCCAAACAGCAGTCAGGTGTTCATACATGCTGCCAACACATGGGGCCCAAAGAGCCTTTTTCAAAGCTTTATTAAAAGGATTAAGCTTTCGTTATAATCAGTTGATTCCATTATGGATTAAAATAACAAGGTGTGAGTCATAGTTTATATTGAATACATCAAAGGTCACCTATCATGCTATTTTTAGGCAACAGCATAGGTCTCAGATATATAAAAAACATGTCTATGAAGTGTTTTGCTCAAAATACCAAACAGATCACCCATTCTAGCCATGCCTCATATCCCTCTATTTCACTTCCTGTTTCAAAAGTGCTGATTTGGGGATAAAGCTTTAAATAAATAAAAAAGGATGGGTCTGAGCTCATGCGGGACCCGGCAGCTACTGCCTAAACTAAATGCTGCCGTGATGAAACGCCATATCATGGATTATCAAGGATTCTCTCTGAAACAGTCTGGAGCTCAAAGGCTTTCTCTCTTGCCGGTTATACCACAAGGTGAGTTCCTTTTTACTTCCTGCTTCTTCACACACATGCTCTCCAGTACAGGTTAGCTCTGAGTGTTAGCGATGCTAATGTAAACACCGACCATATTACGTCCAAAACAGTCGGGCATTGTTTCTGATAGCAACGTTTCTGATTGGGCCGTGGGTCCACATTTCAGATATTACGTCATATCGGACGCAAATCTGGATCAGCTCCGTTGTTCCCCGTTTTTAGAGATTTGGGTACGGAGGAAAAGAGAGAGGGTTTTATTTTCTGACGCTGCGTGAGTTCCCTGACGCACCGGGGACACATGTTTATGTTATGATTCTGTTTAGTTTTGTTTTTGTTGTGTGCTTTTTTGTGCTTTTTCCTGTCTCACCCCTCCCTTCTCTGTTTTCCTCTGCAGGGCTGGTGTGTGACTGGGAGTTGGCTGGCTCCTCCCAGTAGCAGTCGAGGCACACCTGTTTCCACTCACCTCTTCACCTGTAGATATAAAAGCCCGGTCCTCATGCCACTTCCCTGCCAGATAATTCCTTTGTGTTTCGACTCTCCGGTGTGTCTCGCTGCTCTCCTAGTCTTTTGGATTTATTGTGTGGATTTTTGCCTCCTGTCCCTGACGTCTCAGTGCCAGCCAACTTCCTGACTCCACTGCCGTATTTTTCTGTTCTTCTGCTTGAATAAAGCTTTTTGTTTTTTACCATCTCTTTCCAGTCGTTTGCTTTGGGGTCCAATATTCTATAGGCCGTAACAGTTTATGTATAAAAGACATAACAAAGTGCATTTTGCATTATAGGTCCCCTTTAAATACAGTTTTGTTTTTATGAAATACTCAGTCATTTCCTAACACAGCTGGGAACTCTTGTTCTGCGAGGGTTATATCGTCTTCGTGTGTGTGTGTGTGTGTGTGTGTGTGTGTGTGTGTGTGTGTGTGTGTGTGTGTGTGTGTGTGTGTGTCGAACAGACCTGATAAAGAGATGTATATGTACAGTCCATTTAGTGTAATGATAAATTATTATTATTATCAAAACTTTAAAATAATCTAAAAGATGTCATTAAACAAGGTAACATGATGCTACCTACCAACAACATAAACACAATTTATATTAACTTATTTAACTACATTTATTTAAACTCCTCCTAATAATTTGCACTGTAAAACTTGAATTTAAACTGTTGACAGGAGTTGCAAAAACATATAACTATAAGGAGCTGTTTAAAGTAGGAGTTACAAACATTTCTTAAAGTCAAGATGCAAGTCCCTCTGTATTGGTGTTATTTATTTCTGCTGTTATTTATTTGTTCCTATGTCTTCTACTGCATTGAGAGAAGCCTGTTGTTGTACCTGAGTACGATGTTTTTCTGGTGTTGAATATAACTGTATCTCTTGGCTCATCCAGTTCAGGAAACAGGGCTTATTGAACATTTATTTCTCAACAAAAAGATGTCAAATATTTGGATATTGTTAAGAATAAAACTCGAGCTCTTTGGATGCCAGTCGGTTTAAATTCAGTATTCTTGTGTTGTGTCAGCTTGCAGACCAAAACAAAGTCAGCGAAGAGCATCAACCTGAGTAAAACGGATTAATGTTAAGACATCAAAACAAATTAGCAGCGCTGCTTCTTTTGGCTTTCAGCTTGGCAGAACTTTGTTGTGGAGGTCGAGCATTTAATCTCATTCAGGGATTAATTTAATCCAATTCAGAAACTGTGGGAGAGGAAAAAATAACAATGCTCACACGCTTTCTACAGTTTGTGGGTTTTAATAATGGGATATAACTTTTTAATGCACCTGGCTACAGGAATTCAAATGTTCTATGAACGACAATACTTACAGAATTATTCAATAAGTAATATCACTAATTCACTTTTTTAAAACTATTTTTATTTTTGTATTACTATTTACTTGCTCTATATATTTTTTTTCTGTTTATCTGTGTTTTGTGTTGCTCTGTTGGAGAAGCCTGTGACACAAGATTTTCGTCGGCATAACTACACTGTAGCTATGTTCGTATGAACCTTGAACCTCAAGTAATTTAAAGAAATGTATCAGGGAAAATTATAAATATTCTCTCTGTCAATCTTCTAAAAATGTGATAATTTGAGGCTTTTATCTTTTATCTATTTCAATGTAATTTTTTCAAGAATAGGCTCATAGATCTTGTCATGGCGATATACTTTTCTTAGTGAGATCTCGTTTCGCTTTCCACCACCAGAGTCCAAGTGGTGCCACGTAATGACATCACCGATTTTCTCTGCAACGCTGCTCACAACAGAAACAATGGAGGACTGCGTCGGGTCGATGCTCGTGTGGGTTTTAATTGTGCTAAGCCAGTATATAACAGCGAACGGGTGGACATTAAAAGTATAGTAAAAAAAATAGTATGACACGTATGCTTGGTTAGTGTTTCCGACATTGTATATGTGTGTTTTTGTGTGTTGGTCGCGTCCTAGTCACTTTGCGATCCGAGCGCTAATGTTTTATTTTCTTCGCCACACTCGCCATGATCTGTTATTGCTCTGGTTCATCTCAGAAGTATCTGGTTCTTGCCTAGCAGCTTTTTGGTTCAAACTACAAACTGTTTTTTGGGGCTGAGTGGAAAAAGGGTATTTGAGGGCCATAGAGAGGCGAAGTCCCGCCCATCTACTTCCGGTCAATGGGACCTTATTTCGGAAAAACTATGTATTGAAGTCAATGGAGAGAGAAAGATTATCTTTCGATCCCGTTTGAATTGTGCCATGAATTACACATATGATGTTTGTCAATCTTAAAAAATAATTTCCGTGTCAAAAAAGTCACAGTTTGTCGTAAAACTGTTGAAATATAAGACGATGAAAAATACGCAACTAGAAAGACTACAAATCCCAGAGTCCCGGTCCCGCATGCTGGCTCTCACGGAACCGACTAACTCCCCTTGTGTGTGTGTGCAGCTCTCAACGTGCCCAGACTTGGAGTGATTTTCACCTCTTTTAATACTTTCCGCCTCATTCTGAAAGAAAGAAGTGAAATGTTCCAACGTGACGGCCGTCTTGGTGTGTGGTGCGAGATGGGAGATGTAGTTCATTGAGCGGTTTGGGGGAAACTTCTGAAGCAATTAGAAACAGGACTCAGAGACACGAGGAGAGCTGGAGCTTTGATGGCAAACACTGACGGTTTATTTGGAGCTTCGGCCGGAGAATAAGACAGGTGGTGTGTCACGAGGTGTCACAGCGGTTGCCAAATCAATTCTGAAGAACTCTTCTGCAGCTCCAGGTTTTAATTAGTTCGGAGTGTAATAATCAACATTCTTCATCAGCGAGACTAAAGCAATATGGACCCTGAATCTAACTAGAGCTCTCGTCCATAGAAAATAATGTGCGCCAGGGAACCTACGTCCCTGAACAGTAAACTACCTCATGGCGGCTTGTGCTCTGTCACAGACTGGCAACAACAATGTGCCCAAGCTGCTCCTCCTTAAGAGAGATAGCAGCAATACCCAAGGCCGTAGACCAGTGCCACGGGAAAGAGAAAGTGAGAGGAGAAAACGATGAACTGGGTCAAAGGTTGAATACTTAAGCAAATTATTCCCTAACAAGCGGTTTCACACACAAAATGTGTTACTTCACAGTTTTACGACACATTTTTATTTTTTTGACTTGCAAAATTATCTTTTAAATTGACAAACATCATGTGTGTAATTCGTGGCACAATTCAAACGGGATCGAAAGATAATCTTTCTCTCTCCATTGACTTCAATACATAATTTTCCCGAAATACGCTCCCATGGAGGTCCACCGGAAGGGGAGGGACTTCGCCTCTCTATTCTAGTTGTGATCATATGGCACTTATACCTTTGTGTTGGTTTGCTCGAAAAATAAATAACATATTTGGCACATTTAAGATCTTGCATCACGCCAGCTTGCCTCCCCCTTTGTCTCCCCCGTCCCTCCACACTCACCCTCTCGCCGTTCGTTCTTCAGGCAGCGCACTTTGGGGATCTGAGCGAGCAGCTGGCAGTCCTCAGCTGCAGGAGGAGAGGAGAGGAGATGTTATGGAGAAGCAGAACACACACTGAGAAACACAACCTCTGTCACTTTAAACACACACTGTCACTCAAGCAGAGAGCTGCATAGATACACACCCTCAGTATAACATAAACAAATCACAAACAGTCCAACAAATAACCAGAAACACACAACAGCAGTTCTTAGTGACTCAAACAAAAAGGGCTTCATTGGGAAAGCAATCCAGCTTTCTCCCATCCTCCACTCCCTTTTTGTACACAAACAATCTCTTTTTGTTGATGCATATGGACATCGTTACAAACACAGGTACACACACACTCCCTTGAGAGGATTAGCAGCAGCGTAGAGAGTGAGTGTGACCTTGCTGAGGGATTGTGGGTACATCGACCCCCCCGCAGCGATGCAGCCGTATGCTGACGGAAACAAGCGTGACATGTTGTAATGCGCCTTGATTACATTTGATGTGTGTACAAACCTGTCGTATCACAGGGGACGTGTGAGAGCAAGGGTGTGTTAGCGCTTTAGAGAAGCTGGTGTGTGTGTGTGTGTGTGTGTGTGTGTGTGTGTGTGTGTGTGTGTATAAGTGTGTTTAGTTAGGAGGAGGAGGGGGGTTTAAAGCACTCAGGGAAGAAGAGCATAAAGTCATAGATCCCAGCCACTGAGCAGATGTTTTATACTTGTAGCCAGATTGTGTGTGTGTGTTTGGGAGTGTGTCTGTGTGTGGTGTGTGTGTGTGTGCATGTGTTTGGGAGTGTGTGTTTGTGTTTGTGAGTGTGTGTGTTTGGGAGTGTGTGTGTGTGTGCGTGTGCATGTGTGTGTGTTTGGGAGTGTGTGTGTGTGGGAGTGTGTGTGTTTGGGTGTGTGTGTGTGTGTGCGTGTGCATGTGTGTGTGTTTGGGAATGTGTGTGTGTGTTTGGGAATGTGTGTGTGTGTTTGGGTGTGTGTGTGTGCGTGTGCATGTGTGTGTGTTTGGGAGTGTGTGTGTGTGTGTGTGTGTGTGTGTGTGTGTGTGTGTGTGTGTGTGTGTGTGTGTGCGTGCATACATTATAAAGTCACATGCATTATGTGTGCTACTTATATCCATGTTTTGAATGTATAATATGTTCATGCACGAAGAAAACGACTTAATGAAGAATCTTTTAAAAAGTCTGACTGTGGTGAAATATATATGTAGGTTTATTGTCCGTGTAGCTCCTATCCCAAAAATCGGAATAAATATCCCTATTTTGCATCCCTAGAAAAAAAAATGTACGCATTAATTTGTTCAATTTGACTTTTGCATTATTGATCTGGAGTTGCCGATGGACTGGTGCCACGTGTGCCTCTCTCCTGCCAGGACAACAGCAGAAAGTCATTCAATTCTCGTACCCTAACTGCCAAAACATTGCTCCATAGCTCCAGCACGAGGTCTCCTCATCCTGCTGCTCTGAGAGTCACATGTAGGGATCCCTCCTCTGTTGCTCTCCCTGAGGTTTCTCCCATGCTCCCTTTAAACTGTGGGTTTTCTCTGGAAGTTTCTCCTTGTACGATGTGAGGGTCTAAGGACAGAGGGTCTAAGGACAGAGGGTCTAAGGACAGAGGGTGTCGTTTTTCTCATACTGATATTCTGAACAATCTGTGCTGTTGTATTTGCTGTAAAGTGTCTCTACTGTAGGCTATTTTTATTGTATGTACAGCACTTTGGCTCCACCAAAAATTGTTTATAAATGTGCTAAATAAATAAAACTTGATTTGTTTGATTTCTGACCTCACAGTAAATATCACCTAAAATGAGGACGGAGTGATTAAAGCGAGCCTTAACAGGATTACACTCAGGCCGGATGATCCCTCGACATCCTCCTCCTCCCTCAGCCTGCATGACGGGACAAACTGAGCTCACACTCTCACTGACTGACTAAATGTTGATCAAACAATACAAAACAAAAACATCACAACATAAGTATTTTGTTGTCTTATGTTGTGTTTTTGTTTTGATGGCACCCTTGAAAGGGAGAAGCATTTATCTCATTGTACATGTATAATGACATTAAACTATTCTATTCTACATAAGAAGACGTATGCTGTCAAAAGCTCAAATATAGAAACTGAAACTGGGACACATTTCTGACCTGATTCAAGCTTTCACTGTAAGATCACTGACTGAGTTTACACACTTACAGTATATCTCACTATTGTGGCTAATATGACAATACATAGAATTTGATGTGGGTAATGAAAAGGGTATTTTAAACAGCACCTTATATATTTGAATGTTGCAAATTAGGTGTTATAACGAATGTTTGAATTACCCGATAAAATGTGTGATATGCTATTATTATTTAGGTTTTAAGAGAACTCTTTGGATATGTAAACAACATATTAAGTAGGGATGCTCCGATCGATCGGTCACCGATCGATATCGGCCGATACTCACTCTCTACCGATCGATCGGTGCTCTCTAAACATGCCGATCGCGAGAGCCGATCGCATGACGTAAAATACATGACACTTTTCTCTGTGTGCGGCAAAACAAGCTCACCAAAATGGCTTCACCGGTCTGGCATTATTTCAAGGTGTCCGAAAAAGACAGTAAAATAGCGGTATGCAACGTGTGTGAAGCAGAAATCCTGCAGCTCCGCCCGCCGGACAGGTAAGCGCAGCGAAACACACACACAGGGAGAACCAGACCGCAGTTCATTTCCTCATATTCCAAACGAGAAATGACGGTAGCAAATCACCCGGTTCTTTACGACCAGAACTATTAACGGGATACAAACCGGAGGAACCAGGCATGGAGGGAGGTGGCAGAGACAGTGGGTGAAACTGGTACGTTTTCGCCTGTTTGGGGAGTTTATATATATTTATATATATTGCTCGCATAAAATCCCCGGGGTTTTTTGCTTTGTATGTCGGGGGCGGGAGATTCATGTGATTGGTTGTTGGTCGCGTTGCTCGCAAAAAATCCCCAAGCTTCAGACACGCCCAGCTCCAAGATTTTCGAAAAGCTGCTGTGTGGACGTACCGTAAGAGTTAGACCTAACACACTTAGCTATTTGATCTACCTCTGGAACAAGCTAAACTAGTTATTATAAATATATTTATTCTTCATTGTCGGGTCACTCATTACTGGATCAGTGAGCTGCATGAGATACTGACAGGCTGTCAGGAGAGAGAGAGAGAGAGAGGGGGAGAGAGGGGGGGGAGGGAGAGAGGGGGGAGAGGGAGAGAGGAAAAGAGAGCGCTTCCGCTCATTTCTCCCGTGTTATTCTCCAAAGTGAATGTAAACTTGAATAATGTTACATCATTTGAATGTAATAATTAAGTTGATTGTTGTTTGTGGATGCTCCAGTGAATGAGCCCCATTAACTGAGTTCTAAACATCACTTTAAATGGAAGATTTAAAGTGATGTTTAAATCTTCCATTTAGGCCCCGCCCACTCGATCGGATCGGCGATCGGTATCGGCCGATACTGATTCCGGCGATCGGCCCCGAAATTGGCGATCGGAGCATCCCTACTATTAAGTATTATGTGTCTCAAAGGGTTTTGCAGCAGTTCACATTTCTAACATTGTATAATAAGATTTTACATATTATTAAAACATGGATATAAACTTATTTAAAGGTCACCTATCCTGCTATTTTTAGGCAATAGCATAGGTCTCAGATTGATATATAAAAATATATAAAAAACATGTCTATGAAGTGTTTTGCTCAAAATACCAAACAGATCATTCTAGCCATGCCTCATATCCCTCTATTTCACTTCCTGTTTCTAAAGTGCTGATTTGGGTATAAAGCTTTAAAGAGGAGGGGTCTGAGCTCATGCGGGACCCGGCAGCTACTGTCTAAACTAAATGCTGCCGTGATGAAACTCCATATCATGGATCATCAAGGATTCTCTCTGAAACAGTTTGGAGCTCAAAGGCTTTCTCTCTTGCCGGTTATACCACAAGGCGAGTTCCTTTTTACTTCCTGCTTCTTCACACACATGCTCTCCAGTACAGGTTAGCTCTGAGTGTTAGCGATGCTAATCTAAACACCGACCATATTACGTCCAAAACAGTCGGGCATTGTTTCTGATAGCAACGTTTCTGATTGGGCCGTGGGTCCACATTTCAGATATTACGTCATATCGGACGCAAATCTGGATCAGCTCCGTTGTTCCCCGTTTTTAGAGATTTGGGTACGGAGGAAAAGAGAGAGGGTTTTATTTTCTGATGCTGCGTGAGTTCCCCGACACACCGGGGACACATGTTGATGTAGAAAAGACATCACAAAGTGCATTTTGCATGATTGGTCCCCTTTAAGAGAATTTAAATTAATCTAGTTTGCACGGCTGCATCTAAGGGAACATTATTAAAATATGAATTGTCCCTTGCCAAGAATTATTAGAATATTTGGGGAATTATGGCAGAAATGTAATATTGTATTCATTTAAATGCAGTCAGTGGTTTATAGTAGAAACATGTCATCATAAAAATCAGATTTTTATATGAATACAACAATTATTTTGTACATTTTTTTAAGGTTTTCACTGAGGGAGTCCATTTTCATTATATACATAAAAACCTTCTTTAGCATGCTAGGTTTTTTACCTCAAATTATTTCAGTGTGGTTGTATTAACCAAGGTTACAATAGAGGCTGTTTATCTTTCTTTATATATACATAATGCATTAAATAATCATAAAAATAACTATAAGAAATGTCTGCTTTCAGTTTTGATTAGCAAATTGTGGACTAATTAATGGGCTGTGTTTAAGCAAACCAAGAGAGAAACACCTCATAAAGGCCCACATCATTTGGCAAATAAAGCAGGCTGTCTCTCCCCTCAGTGTGTGTGCAGTCTGACAGGAAATAAAACAACATGTTGAGTAACAGCCTGCAGTGATTTGAGGTTTTAGAGAACACGCGGCTCGACCTCCTGCCTTCAAACCGCATCTTAAACAGCAGTTTTATTCTCCTTTCACTAATAGCAGATTACTGAGACTTTAAATAAAATGCAGCGTTAGAAAGTGGAGAGGAGGAGACCGCAGAGGAGCAGCAGGAGGAAACCAAACCGATAATGAGAGGGTTATCCTGTTCACAGTCAAAACTAGAAACCACAAACTGCAGCAAACATTTTGAGACCAGTTGGTTTTGTGGTAAAAACAGAATGGCACATTTATGGAAAGATAGTTAAGATAATGCACACTTCTCACTGGATAACAAGGATGTAATCAAAGCCATAAGAAAGGATAACTTAAACGCTAAATATCACAAATATATATATTTTTTAAATGTAATTGTTGTATTTTTATCACAAGGTAAACCACATAATATCTAATAAATTGACATGAGTTTGCAGTGTTTATTATTATTACCATCTAAACTGTTTCTATGGATTATATTTATTATCTGCCTCTGTTGCACGATATAAAGAAAATACACGACATGTGATAACGTTGTTTACTATCAAAAATATGACCTGGGTGATTTAACAGATATTAAAGTGTATTCAGTTCTGCCTTTTGGCTGCTTTCAGTACACCGCTAACAACCACTAAATGCCTCTTAAATTGAAGGGAAATTATATTAAATGTTGAAGAAATTGAACATTTAATTGAACAAAAATAATAGATATAGTCTCAGTCGTATCTTAATATCTTTACCTGGTTTTAAAGGACACATGACAGTTACTTTAGATCTAGTTGTTCTATGATTTACCTTGTCCAACTGAGTCATTAAATCCACATTACTGATGAGTTTTATCAACATTTTCATTAGGTATCAAACAATATCGTCACGATGCTGAAACAGGTCAGTCAGAAATAGTGTGCTATTTGATTTTCTATCGCTCAACCCTAAAGTAATGCTGAAATGTGAAAGCCATTACAGGGAGGAGGTTAAAGTCTTGCTGCAGGACAAGAAACAGGCGGCCATGTTGGCTCTAAAGTCATCATGGTGTCAGTGCAGCAAAGCGTCCGCAGCACAGGGTGAGTAAACAGGCATTAGTGAGATAATAGAGCTCCACTGCTGCTGCCACTGACACACACTGCTAAGAAGTCTGGACACCTCAGAGTGTGTGTGTGTGTGTGAGAGTGTGCGTCATGGCCTGAGTACACAGTGAAAGTAGGTCACTGTGCTGTTCCCACACACACACAAGATGCATGTGTTGGTGATTACACACAGAGCTGTGGACAGTGTAAACTTGAGCTCAATGTAATTATTCTGCCTAATGCTGGCAAAGGGGTGAAAATGTGTTTATCCTCAGTCGTGGTGCGCTACGTAAAAACACAAGCCGCACTTTATGGTGCAATTAACTCTAAAATGTCAAGTTCAATTACACCACTTATCTGCTTTTTGCATAACAAATGATCAGTTCCTCATGGCAGCGGCGGCAGCTCCAGATTGTTCTGGTTGATAATTGTTCAGGGAATACACTGAAGCTTTAAGATTTTACAAACAGGGTGAACTATGCATGGAGAGAAGAGAGGAAGGAGTACTGAGAATTAAAATGAAGACAACAAAATATATATATTCAATAATAATAATAGTATTAAAGGGGACCTATCATGCAAAATGCACTTTGTGATGTCTTTTATACATCAACATGTGTCATGTGTCATGTCATGTGTGTCGGGGAACTCACGCAGCGTCAGAAAATAAAACCCCCTCTCTTTTCCTCCGTACCTAAATCTCTAAAAACGGGGCTACAACGGAGCTGATCCAGATTTGCGTCCAATATGACTGTAATATCTGAAATGTGGACCCACGGCCCAATCAGAAACGTTGCTATCAGAAACAATGCCCGACTGTTTTGGACGTAATATGGTCGGTGTTTACATTAGCATCGCTAACACTCAGAGCTAATCTGTACTGGAGAGCATGTGTGTGAAGAAGCAGGAAGTAAAAAGGAACCGGTATAACCGGCAAGAGAGAAAGCCTTTGAGCTCCAGACTGTTTCAGAGCGAATCCTTGATAATCCATGATATGGCGTTTCATCACGGCAGTGTTTAGTTTAGACAGTAGCTGCCGGGTCCCGCATGAGCTGAGTTTTTTATATATTTTTGAATATATCTGAGACCTATGCTATTGCCTAAAATTAGCATGATAGGTTACCTTTAATAATTAATAGATATATAAATTACAAAAATAAAATAAAATAAAATAAATTACATATTCAATTAATTATTTAAAATGTTTTAATCAATATAAATATTACCCTAAAACTGAAATCAAGATGATAAAATATAAAAATGTATATAAATTAAAAAGGTTACAAATCTATAAATATGGAACTTTTTTAAATAATATAAAAATACATAATAGTAGATACTAAAACTATAGTTTAAAAAACTGCATATGGAGAAAAAAAAACCGGTATAAATGTTAAGTGTACCCTGATACAATGTTTTCTAAATCAACAGCTGCAGCTGATTGCTGTGTTGTGTTTCCATCCCTTCACTGATCATCACAAAAGACCGAATCCTCAGGAAAATCTCAACTCCAAAATTCAATCTGATTTCCTGTGATATCCGACATCAGTGTGACTCACTTTCAAAGCCACTCCTGTCTCTTGACATTATCCTCGCCCTACATTTTCTCCTTTTTCTCTTTCTCATGTGCTGGAACATTCCTTTGACATTTGCATCACACTTATTCACAGCAGAATGAAGAGCTTTTTACAAAGGGCTGCAGACAAGATTTGGGAAAAGCTGAAGTTTAAAGATCCCCTATTATAATCTTTTTCAACATTATACTAGAGGTGTCAGATATATACAGAACCTGTCTCCGATTGGCTGAAACACCAAACAGATCATTGTAGCATCCCCTCTGTTTCAGCCCTGTTTCCAAAGTGCTGATTCTGTGTCTGTAGCTTTAAATGCTACTGAGCTGCTGCTGGCCACGCCCCTCTGAGAGATGATTGGTTTGAAAACAACACAATGGTGCTCTAGGAGGAGATTCAGGTGATAAGGTGGGTGAGTGTTACATTGGTTGGTTAATGGCTAATGGTTGCCTAAGTATTTTTTAACACTAGAACCGCCAACGGGTCAATTTTACCCGCAGCTATTTTTTGATTGTATGTAACTTTTTTGCAATAAAATATTAAAGTCTCCCAGTCCGTGACTTTTCCTGAAAGTGTGTTATGTAGCACCCTCTGTTGTTAAAAATTGTCAATATGAAGTCAGATTGAAAAAAAATCGCCCAAAGAAATTGCCATTTATACTTATATCCGCCAGCGGGTAATATTTACCTCATAGAAAATGCAGCGTAAACATGACGTGTTGCTATAGCAACGCCTTTTGTCTACTGCGGTTCCTTATAGATAGAGAGATAGATAGATATAGATAGATAGATCGATAGATAGTTATAGATAGATAGAGAGAGATAGACAGATAGATAGTTATAGATAGATCGATAGATAGATAGATAGTTATAGATAGATAGAGAGAGATAGACAGATAGATAGTTATAGATAGATCGATAGATAGATAGATAGATAGTTATAGATAGATAGACAGATAGATAGAGAGAGAGATAGAGAGATTTGTACCTAAACAAAACACAAATCTAACACCAAGCGTTTAAATCAGCACTGGTAGCGATATTTTATACTTCATGCTATCTGCACAAACTATATCACATGAAAAGCTGAGAGTCCACAGATTATATTGGTATAAGTTCCATCCCTGTGCGATCAAAACTCACTGTTCTACATGATAAATAAAAGAACATTGTACCTTGAAAATCAATAGCGGGTAAATTTGTCCCGTTGGCGGTTTTAGGTATGAGCGACCTCTGGCGGTTCTAGTGTTAAAGGAGTCTTTTTTCACATTAGCATTCCTAATCTTGAAGATATACACATTAGTTAAAACTAAGCATTTTCCAAGCCCGAGAATTAGGAAAATTAAGCAATTTCTCAACCCCGCAACTACATCTCTAACCACAGCATTAACCAGCAATGAAACATAAACTCACGGTCATCGCTGAAGTCGTCTATCAGGATGATTTCTTGAATCAGAGAATAAGGACTTCGGATCAGGACACTGGGAGGGAGGAAACAGAGGGGCGAGGGTCAGAAAAAACGAGTCGGTTTCATTCCTCCTGATTTATGGTGCTGCTTATGTTCGACCTCATTACCTCTTGATGGTGCGCAGGAGAGTGGAGCGAGCCTCATTGTGGAAAGTGATGATGATGCTCGTGGAGGGAAGGTCTGAGTCATATTTCAGAGACGCACACCTGCAGAGAGGAGGGTTTATCACACAATCATCACACAGTGAGGGAAGCTTCACCTCGCTTCTCTCCAGGAACAACATACATGTGTTACACTGGCACATCGGCCCGTGAACACACACACACACACACACACACACACACACACACACACACACACACACACACACACACACACACACACACACACACACACACACACACACACACACACACACACACACACACACACACACACACACACACACACACACACACACACACACACACACACACACACACACACACACACACACACACACACACACACACACACACACACACACACACACACACACACACACACACACACACACACACACACACACACACACACACACACACAGCTGTGATTAGCAGAGGTGCAGTGTGGAGTCGCCTCAGTGTTGTTGCTGGAAATATCCGGTTGCCGGGTAACAGTTGCACAGTTTTCTAACGCTTTCTGCTTTAATGTGCTTCCTGTGGCTCGGAGCTAAGGCCTTGCCTCATATAGTGAATAACAAAAGGAAAGGCTGCAAAGAACATACAATGAGGACTCATGATTTAAAATCTGCATGTTGGGTTTATATTATATTTAATTTTGCACAGTGCAGACTGGAAAAGGGCAAAGAGAACATCCAGCAAAAGACCGCAAGCTTGACGCCGGTCCGCTGCAGTATGGGCTCAACTTTAGTACAATTTCCCAGTTTGGAATCAAAAAAGTTCATCTAATCTAGTCTAGTACATCAGTTCATTTTTTGTCTAAAAAAATTTAAAAAATCATTAGAAGGACACAATCAGGACACATCACATTCTTTTACAGCCATTACTGGTTTGTGAGAATATGATTTTATCCAAATCCCTCATAAAGGGACCTGAAATGATTTTATATGTTTCGCCGGAGATGCACAAAATAGCTCAAGGTTCCACCTAGTGCTGCTGGGTCTCAGCTGTAGGAGATGGGCTATCTGGGCCGCCCATTAAAGCAAGTGTTTACATTTATATTTTGTCCACCCCCTGTGTGTGAGGGATACCACGTATATACCCAGCAGTCAGGACACCTCACACAAGCTTTAAGATCAACACACTTCTCTCACCTCACTTACTCCAACCCGTAAGATTTAATCTAAATCCACCTGCAGCACAAGCAAGATTAATCCTCAATCAGATGGTGCAGGTGAGAGCAGACAGAAACACACACACACACACACACACACACACACACACACACACACACACACACACACACACACACACACACACACACACACACACACACACACACACACACACACACACACACACACACACACACACACACACACACACACACACACACACACACACACACACACACACACACACACACACACACACACACACACACACACACACACACACACACACACACACACACACACACACACACACACACACACACACACACACACACACACACACACACACACACACACACACACACACAGAGCTGTGCTTCGATCATTGCCATTTTTTACAGTTACAAATTGTTTTACAAGTTCTATTGCTTCAACATAATGGCAACAGATGGTGCAGGTGAAAGCTGACACACACACACACACACACACACACACACACACACACACACACACACACCCCCACACACACACAAATACAGCTGTGCTTCGATCATTGCCATTTTTTCAGTTACAAAATGTTTTACAAGTTCTATTGCTTCAACTTAATGGCAACAGATGGTGCAGGTGAAAACACACACACATAGCCCCACACACACACACACACACACACAGCCCCCCCACACACACACACACACCTGTAGTGTCGGGTGTCTCTGATGGACCGCTCGCTGCCCAGCCGGTCGCTCTCCTGCAGGTTGAAGGCGTGCTCTCGGTACGGGTCTTCCCCCGGCTTCAGCTGCTTTGCTGACAGGTAAGCCTTCTCATCGAAGCCCCCCAACAGCTGACTCTGCTCTGTCCGCGGGGGCTGGGTCACCTGCAGGGCACACCACCATCAATAAACAAGGACACACTTGGACGTGTCAGTAGAAAATAAATGATAAAAAAAACACATCAGTCATTTCAAGGACATACAAACACAAAACCACTCCCTGGCGAGCAGAGAGGTGCAAAGCACAGCAGCACAATGCATCCTCCTTCACTGCCAGCACTATTCTTCTGCATCATTAAACAATACTGTGAAATGGCTGCATACCACATCCTCATAAAGGGAATTTGTTTTCAGCCGTCTGTCTTGATGAGTTGTTCATAAAAACAGACAGCATTTCATTTTTAAAAGTTCACTGTTGGTATTTTATAAGAATTAACAGTCCTTCTGGTCGAACACTTTACTCTTGTTAATTAAAGGATCAACTTTAACGAGGTAAAAACACAAATATTGTAGCAGTCCATTATTTTATATCAGAAAGACTTCTTCTTGCAGATGAGACATAGAAAATAAGAACTGAGCAAGACAAGTTATTTTTCTTATGACATGTCCTGAAATGTGACTATTGCTCCTGCAGCAATGTGTCGATGCTGAACTGTTCGTCATGCAGCCCTTATTAAAAATGCTGCCAATTAAATTCCTGTTGATTATCTCATTGATTAAAAGTTATTGGACCTTTCAGAGTTTTTCTGTCTTTGCTAAAACACACTTTACACACATACTATGCTAAGTGGTGTTCTGGCCGTTTGAGGTTCAATGTAATGCTCAAGGACACTGACAAAGGAGCAGGGAATCAAACAACTAAGCATGAGATTAATTGAGAATTTGCTTCACATCCTCTACATTTAAGCAATGTGTGTAAGTAGTTATCTCTTCTTCTGTGGTGCTGCACTGCAATCCCACAGCAACACTCATGCAAGACTCATTCCTGCACCACTCCATTGCATCAGAATCAGCCTAATGATTGAAATGTAAATCCAAATGTTCTTATTCAAGTCACAGTGTCAGTGCTAACAAAGCAAAATGGGACGGGCTGTCGTCAAATCAGAATACAAAGTCCTCGGTGCTTAATGGGTTTTTTCTGGAAGTAGCTTTAATACTGCCGAGTGGGAGGTAAATACAGTTAATGAATACATACAAGCAGATGAGAGAGGCTGTCATTAAAGAGAAGCTTTGGACAGATGGGAGAAAGGACGGAAAGGGTTTAAATAAAGGACGGAGCTTTGTTCTGTGCTGCTTTATTATGCTCACATCCAGGTTCAGGTGAGAGTGACCTCCTTTTCAGTCTCTCGGGGGGAGAGGTGGGAACATTTCAATGATTCACAGAAAGAAACATGTCTGACACTGAGACAGAAGGTTTAGATATCTCTTTGTTACCTCCACAGACTATAGCTCTGAACAACCCAATGTATACTTCCTACACAAAGCGAGCATCTGGCGGTGAATGAAGTGGAGCATTGAGCAGCTAAATGAACTGAGAGATGCAAAACAGAGATAATTGAAAGTGAATATTGTACTAAAATGCATCAGATGGAAAGAAATAAGACATTGAATGAATGCTGTGTCTGATCTGTGCTTAGTGGTGCAAAGTAACCGAGTGAATATTCTCAAGTACTGTGTACATTTTTAAGTAATTGTACATTAATTAAGGATTGTCATTTTTCTGCTACTTTATTATATTTCAAATGCAGATATTGTTATTTTAACGACACTGCATTTATTTGTAAGTTGAATAACTTTTCGATTGACTTGAGAACACAAAATATATTAAAAAATCGATTTTTCAGAAACTAAAATATGGAGATAAACTGCTTTACTCTATTTTATATGATATTAAAGTGAAATACTTTGGGTTTTGGACTTACAAAACAAGACATTTAAAGACATAACCTAAGACTTTAAGAGACATTTAATCTCAGTAGTAGCCAACATAAAACACAAGCTAATAGCTAGCTGTTTTAATTAATTAGCAGCATTAGCACTTTAACCTGCGCTCTTTTCCAGCTCATTAACACACTTTGTTTCGGTAAATTAAATCATCCTACCAAGCTGACAACGACCAAGAACACACAGCTTGTTAGAAAACACGGATTAGGTTGTGAAAAGGAAAGTAAAAAGTAAGCTAACGGAGTTTTTAGCTGACATGTAAATACCGTGTAAACAGGCTAACTTAGCATAGCAACGCCCTAGCAACAACTCTTAAAGGGATAGGCTCACAAAGATTGTATTTATGTATTTTATTTTATTAAATTAGTTAAAAACGATAAAAAAAAAAATCTGGAATCTGAATTATCAACATTAAACAAAACACAAATCTTTTCTTCCAACTATATACGATAATATACAGTATATTTTATTGATTATATACAGACAATGTATGTGTATGTTATGGTATTTGTTATATATTTGTCCTGTTTTTATTGTAGCTATTCTATTCTAAATGTATGTTCTTTTCATTACATGTTTTAGTAAACATTTTTATATTTTTATTGTATGTCTCACTCTTTTTAATAGTATCATTTGTAAATATGTATTGTTATATTTCTGTTGTTGTTATATATATATATATATATATATATATATATATATATAATATTATTTTAAATATGTTCTTGACTTTTTCAGAGTGGATATCCTACAGTACCTCGCCATAAACTCTTCTGATTCTAATTCAGTCACAATATCTGATAATGACACAGAAATAGGAACTCATTCTGTCACCATTACAGTGACACGACCAGCTGATCTCAGTGCTGCTCTGTGGGGAAACTAATCTAATTATCACCGCTCTGCAAATAGCCTTGGAGCACAGAGTTTAGCACCCAGAGGAAAGTCCCTCATTTTCCCCAGCTCTGTCAATTCTTCACACTCTAAGTTATTAAAGAAAACTGGTCAGATGTTCGCTAGAAATGTAGGCGTAGTGAACACAAGCAGCAGATGTCAACATATTCTTATCCTGGGGGAGACAGGAGGTTGGAAGTTGAACATAAAGGCAAGGAAACATGTTAGAGGCACAAAATACAAATAGGAACCTGAAAAAAGAGCGGGATAGGGTCCTTTTAAATAAAAAACATATGTATTATTTTTCTTTGGTAAAGCATATTATAAAAGTTGCGAAATAAATAATCTTATGATTATATCTTCCACAATAATCTACATGTCATCAGAGCCTCTCTCACCAGTATAACATATCAAAGAGGTTTTGATGCTCGTCACAGTTAAGACTCTCTTTCTGTATTTTATATCCCCGGGTAATCCTCAAGCATCAGCATGACTGCATTTTAAAAGCTATACAAAAAAAAAATAGTACTCCGAGGATAATAAGACAAAAATAACAGAAGGTTCTTCGAGGCTCGGCCTGCTGAATTAAATATGAAGCTCGTCTGGAAGATGAACACGTCTGCTGACTTCTTCCAGCCGAATTAAACCAAAAATCTGTGAAATCTGCCCAAAAGGCTGGAGATAAATCCCTGCTGTGGTCGTCTTCATGATCTATTTACACACTTACTGCATATATCTCAGGCCATAGATACTGTATTGATGTGTGCAAGCTTAGAGACAAGTATTTACATGTTTTGCCTAAATAAGTTAAATAGCAAAGTGAGTCATCACAAGCTCAAGCTGTGCAGCTGCATTTGTGCAAACTTCCAACACTTTATTTGTAATTGCAGTGTATCCTAACGTTTCCATAGAAGGCGATTCTCTTGGACTGAGTTTGGGAGGATGTGTTCAAAAAAAGATATGTAGAATATTCCCATTGGTTTAAAAAAATGTGCTCAATGCGAATTTAAATGATTTAAAAGGGGAAATAAACGGGGAATACTGGATGTCAAAGTATTCTGACCATTAGGCGCTTTCACACCGGAGTACTTTTCCCAGGAATAGTTCCGATAGTTCCTGGGATTGCGTTCACACCAAAAATATCTGGAACTAGATATTTTTTTCGGGAACCTTTTCACCCCATTTTCAGTCCCTGCTAAAGAGGTGGGACTATCCTGGGGAGGAAAAGGCGGATTGCAAACCACGCCCCGTAAAACTCTGAAAAGTGTTGTGAAGCCGCCATTTTATTTGCTCGCATTAGCATTATTAGCATTAGCATTAGCCCAGCGCACCAACGGAGAGGGACTAACGTATGGCAACACAAAAGAAAACAAGGGAACGGTGGAGATGAGGAGGTGTCGGCGCTCTGGCGATTTACTCGGAAAGCTTCAGTAGAAGCTGCTGGGAGTCCCAGCAGAGACACTACATACTGATATACAGCTGAACATCAGCAGGAGAGGACTCTTTAAAGTAGAGACACTACATACTGATATACAGCTGAACATCAGCAGGAGAGGACTCTTTAAAGTAGAGACACGACATACTGATATACACCTGAAGATCAGCAGGAGAGGACTCTTTAAAGTAGAGACACTTCATACTGATATACACCTGAACATCAGCAGGAGAGGACTCTTTAAAGTAGAGCCACTACATACTGATATACACCTGAAGATCAGCAGGAGAGGACTCTTTAAAGTAGATACACGACATACTGATATACACCTGAACATCAGCAGGAGAGGACTCTTTAAAGTAGAGACACTACATACTGATATACACCTGAACATCAGCAGGAGAGGACTCTTTAAAGTAGAGCCACTACATACTGATATACACCTGAAGATCAGCAGGAGAGGACTCTTTAAAGTAGATACACGACATACTGATATACACCTGAACATCAGCAGGAGAGGACTCTTTAAAGTAGAGACACTACATACTGATATACACCTGAACATCAGCAGGAGAGGACTCTTTAAAGTAGAGACACTACATACTGATATACACCTGAACATCAGCAGGAGAGGACTCTTTAAAGTAGAGACACTACATACTGATATACACCTGAACATCAGCAGGAGAGGACTCTTTAAAGTAGAGACACTACATACTGATATACACCTGAACATCAGCAGGAGAGGACTCTTTAAAGTAGAGACACTACATACTGATATACACCTGAACATCAGCAGGAGAGGACTCTTTAAAGTAGAGACACTACATACTGATATGAAACCAGAAAACAAGCAAAATAGGGCCCCTTTAAAATAATGAAAAACTAAGCTTAAATTACAAAATGTGATGCCGATTTGAGAGCCATAAAGTTAAAAAGCATTAGTGGAGGTTTTATAGATTCAACTTGAGGTTTTGCACGTGTTGCAGTAATGGAAAGAAAAGCTCACCCATGTCTAGACCGCATGGTTAACAGCACATTTAACCCAGTTCTCTCATGAAGTGTTTATATGGTGACGTGTTGGGTTAAAAAAGAGATGGGGACAGTGTTAGTCATAAACAAGTCTGAGCAAGAGAACCAGCCTCATCTGAAGACGTGGTGATGGATGTGTATCTGAGGTCAGATGTTTACAGATGTGCTGATTATTGCTAATGTTACAGAGAGATTTACAGTGTTTCTGTACGGAGAGTCCAAGTGTTGCTGGGAAATTAGAGCACTCAACGCAGGAAATGAGAGGAAAAAATGGAGCCATTCAGTGCAAACAGATTTCACAGATGAGGTCATTAGTGAAACAAATGTTGCTAATGAAAGGGCTTATGGGAAAGGGAGGGAGAAAGAGGGGGAGATACTGTAATGAAAGTAATGGATGAAAAAAAATGGAAAAACAGAAGGGGGGGACAAAATAATATTTTAAAAAGGGAGCAATGATTGAGGAAAGACAGATAAGAGAATAATGAATGATGTAACGAAGGAGGGAAGGTGTATGGATATAGGAAGGGTTGACACGTGGAGAAGATATGATAGAAAATGAGGAAATGAAAAACAACAAAAGGGAAAGTCAAAAGTAGAAATAAATAAGATTTAAGTTGGCTGGATGTTTAATGATGTCCTTTGCATTTGTAAAGTGTCTTAAAAGCACTCTGTAAATAGATAAATAGTAAGTATATAAATACTAAGAAAGAAAGGATTATAAAACTAAGAAAATGCAGTGAACCCCTCTCTCTCTCTTTACTCCCTCTCCTCTCTGACCTGTCGCTGAACAAACTGCTGCAGAAATCTCAGTTTGGTGACGGAGGGCAACGACCCGCTGAGCAAACAAAAGATTACCCCAAAGCACACAGTTCAAAGATCGCTCTGATTAAAGTCCTGTCCAGCAGCAGAGATAAAACCCCTCTTTTCTACGATCAGACACTCTGATACCTCATTCACACCAACGGTGTTTCAGGGCCGCTTCGGAGCTGGAGCTTGAAAAGCACCAGGTTGTCCTGTTCACACCGCAGCGGAGCAGCCTCTTAGCTCCGGAATCCGGTTCGTTTCAAGCAGAGCTAGAGCAAAAGCACTGCATACGCAGGGGCGCCGCCAGGGATTTTGGGCCCCATGAAAAGATATCTATCTTATAGTCCAATACTAACTGCACAATATTTACTGACACTGAGCGGTGAACATATAACACTGTGCAGACGTGCAACATTCTGCTGCAGTAGAATTCACTATTTGATATAACACTAACATTCCTGACAATAGACCTCAATAGTCATCTTTTATGGTGTACATGCCTTTTTAATAACATTTTTGAATGGAACATTGAGAAGCTGCTGGGAGTCCCAGCAGCTTCTACTGAAGCCAGTCCCCAACTCCGGGGACTTCCGGCCGGGGACTTCGGGTGGCAGTATAAGCCATATATAGCCGTGAAGTGGTTTGCGGCCTGCCATTAAACCCAAACCAGAAGAAGAAGAAGTGACGTCAGCGGCTTCATTTGCCTAATCCTCCCTCAGGAACCGGTGTGAACGCGATCGGCACTTAGTTCCATAGGGGAACTAAGTGCTGGGAACTAAGTACGGCAAAGCAGTGGCGTAGCCACCATAGGGCCACGGTGGGCTCAGGCCCACCCAGTTTACTCATTGGCCCACCCTGAGAAAGCTTCGGTGTCATTTTTTTATTATTATTATAAAAAAATGTATTCACCCATTGAGAATATCCAAACATTCAAAGTGAAATTCAAGTGAACAAAAATCGAGTTTAATTAATGTTGTATGTGCTTTATCCTCTGAACCGAACTCATTTACGGTAAAAAACTGACTGTTGGTTCCGGCGCTGGCCACAATAACGTGAGAGAGGCAGAGAGCTGCCTGTAAAATAGATGATGGCTCAAAGTTCACTAATGAACTTTGGTTTAAAAAAAAAAAGCCAGACTCCAAGAAGAGCCCCCACTGCCCTCATCTAGCAGCGATCTATACGATCATTTTCTGATAACGATGAAATAGCCCCGCCTCCCTCTCCCCACGTCTCCCTCTCCTCTCCTGCTGCTGGGCTGTCAGAAGAAAAAAATGTTAACGGAAACTGCCGCACGGTTCCCTCGTCCCTTGGAAGAGGCGGAGAAGTGGGTGTTTTTCATCTGCTGGTGGACAGTCCGGAGAGATATACACAGGGTTGGGTTGTAACGGAATACATGTAACGGCGAAACGTAATCAGAATACAAAAATCAAGTGTATTCAGCTGGCAGTTTACATTTGAAAAACGAGTAATCTGATTACAGTTACTTTGATTGATTGATTGATTGAAAAGTTTATTAACAGCTTGTATATTGGGTACAGTACAGTACAGCTCAAAACATACAATTGTTAAGGGGATGCAGACCAGAGAAAGACTTTCGTCTTGTTTACATCAGGGTCCCCCATTTCCAATTCATCATGTCATTTAAGACATATAAGACATATTTGACATACAGATGGCTTATTTACAATTTACATACAGGTGGTTTTTTACATACAGATTGCTTGTTTACAATTTTCATTTTAGATTTCGTTCTAATACATCCTAACCGGACATTTAAGACATACCAAGTCTACAGATATACAGTTAGTAACAGAGTCTAAAATGCGAGTATATACATAGATGGGGGGGGGGGGAAGCTGTCCATTGAACGACAGGTTGAGATTTGTACCATTACCGGGGCTAGTTTTGCAATGCTCTCCCCCGAAGGTGCTCTTTAAGAGAGGTTTTGAAGGTAAGTATAGTTTTACTTTCCTTTACAGTTGTGGGAAGAGCGTTCCACCTTGATGTGGCATAATTGCGAAACGTGTATTCCCCCTTTTTTGTGCCAAATCTGGGTTTCACATGATTTGTGGAGCTCCCTCTGGTGTTATGATCATGGTATTCCTTGACCTTTGGGAAGAATTTTGACATGTACATGGGTACCATAGAGGTGTAGTGGATCTTGTAGACCAGGCCCATTGCAAGTAGCTGTACTCTGTCGTCTACTCTAAGCCATCCTAGGTTGTCAAAGTGGGCAGAGGTGAGGTGGGTTCTAGATGAAAGGTCAAGCAGTAGTCTGACCAGTTTATTTTGCGATGTTTGAAGTTTTATTTTTAGCGCCTTGGAGGTGCTATGGTACCATGACGTGCAAGCATAGTCATAGTACCCTTGAATGCACCCTTCGTAAACCTGAAGTGAATACATTTTGGAATACTTATTGGAATTATTGGTGGAAAAGTTTCCTCACAAAATGTAATATTCATCACCGGCAGAACTGTGTGCACACTGCACGGCGCTGCAGCATGTCTGTGAGCGAGAGAGAGATGCAGCGTGTCTGAGGCCCCGCCCCCGCACGCAGATGAGAGAGAGATCTCTTTCAAAATATATTGAAAGTTAGAAACGGAGATGGTACGATAAAATGTGCAAGATAACGTTTATGTAGCATTTCTTTATTGTCGAAATGATGACATTTATAACGGGATCAAATCAAAGTGAATGGCCTGCTGCTGCTGAATGCATGGGGCAAGTGACTGGAACAAGTTTTTAAAAGTTATTATCGTTTCAGATAATAATAATAAATAATAATAATAATGATAATTCATTCTATTTAGGGTCGCCTTTCAAAGCACCAAGGACACCTTACAATTCATAACATATTCCAATGAAAGGTTTTAAGACAGTACAAAGAATGCAGTCCTGGGTGATGTGTTTTATGTGGGGTGCAGATGAGAGAGCTGTCCAGAATGACACCAAGATGTTGTGTTTTTTATGGAAAAAGAAAGTATTCCAAAAGTAATCTGCCACCGGTACCGGCGGGGATTGTTGTTCGCTTCTGATGCGCAGAAGAAAAATCTGGCCCACCCTATTTTTTAAAGGCCCACCCTAAAGTACATTTCTGCCTACGCTGCTGCGGCAAAGTACTTGGTGTGAACGCGGCTATTGAGGTAAAAGTGCTTCCACATTGCACCCTCTGATCATCCCCACATTGTTGGCCTGCGTTCACACACTCATGCAGACTTTTTATTCCAATATAAAACATGATGTGACTTCCTAAGCAGGCGTAAATGCAACAACTGCTTTCACCTTGAATTATTAAATCAGCGTTTAATGAACGTGCTGCAGCAGAGAGGAGCTTCCTGACATGTTGGCACACATCCCGCCGCACATGAGATACTTTTATTGGGCTTGTAAATGTGACAGAGGCTCCAGCATGTTGTATTTCCACAACAGCCCGTCTCATAAAAGTACAGCTGGATACGGCTGTTGGTCATTATTATCTAAATATTTAATTTGCAGGTTTTTTTCTAAAGTAGAGGTTCCCCCTTTCCCTGAAGGAACTCCTTTCTGTCATTGAGTAGACTAAAAACCCGGATTAGGCGACATATTTAATGCATGTTTTTATATTTAATTCAGTGCACAACAAAAACAGCTGAAATACAAATGGATGTAAAACAACAAGAAGCAGCAAATCCTCACATTTGAGCATTTTGGATTAAAGGTCCCATGTCATGCTTTTCTTGTTATCACCCGTCCCCTTGTGTTATGAAGGTTTTTCTGCATGTAAACGGTCTGCAGAGTCACAAACCCTCAAAGTACACTCTGTAGCGAGTAAAACTCTAACACAGAGAAGACCTGTCTGTGCTGCCCCAGAACGCAGCTTGAGTCCCCTCTCCAAATGGACCAATCCGTGGAGCACCTCACACACCAGGACCCAGAGATGTTCACAAGTCTTTTTTTGCAAGTCCAAGTCAAGTCTCAAGTCTTTGGTCACGAGTCCAAGTCAAGTCTCAAGTCTTTGTGGGGTGAGACTTGATCAAGTCTCAAGTCTTTGGTCACGAGTCCAAGTCAAGTCTCAAGTCTCTAAAAAATAAAAGTCTCATGTCTCTTCTGGTTGTAATAAGCCTTCTATTGTCTGCTGCTATCCAGTCTGTTAAGAATACTGCACAGCTATATCTAAGAAATTCAAAGCATTTACTGTATTATTATCACTCCTATATCTATTAGCATACAGTATCAGTACTGATTAGTTGTTTGTTATATGATCACTTTAAACAGGCTATTGCAATGCAATATGAGGACAAACATCACAGTTTAGCTAAATGCAAACAACTTATAAGCAAAACACTTCAGAATCAGAAATCAGTTTCACAAATACTTTATTAATCCCCCGCAGGGAAACTGTGTTAAAAGTACTTCAAAGTAAACATTTGTTCTTTGCAACTAAAAAAACTATTGCTGCAATATTATCTGAAATATACTGAACTGGTGATATTAAAACATGACCTGTTCCAAAAGAGATATCTACCATTAACACCATTTACCAGCCAAATGCTGGTCAATCATGCAAGTGGCTGGTACTGTATGTTGCACGCACCAGCCAACAATAACAATGGCAATCTATTGAGTGGCTGGTAAAATTTCAACATTCACTAGGCTAGCCATTTGGCCAGTGGACAAAAATGTTAAAATGTGACCTCTGCAACCGTATTGTTTAATTACACTGGGTCTCTAATGACATCTTTTAAGTCTACTATAAATAAACATATTCCTCTATCCTCTCACTCAAACCCAGTAATGGTAACCTGATAAACCTGTAACATTAACGTTACGTGGTCAACAATAAACCTGTAACCTGCCTATAAACCGACAGATGTATTTATGTATGTAACCAGTGCTGGAATTGGGCCGGTACTCACCGGTACGCAGTACCGGCACTTCTGGTTCTGACCCATGGAGTACCGGCACTTCTTGCTCAGTACCGGCATGCTGGCGGTACTCCGGTACTCATGCACCGTGCCAGTACTCAACACTCTCCCGCCGTTCTTATTATACATCCATATATATATATACAGCCGCCCGGTACTCAGTAGATGCGTCATGAGGTGCCGAACGGACATTCTCATCGCTCTAACCGCTGGAGTTTCACAGCGGCTGTCAGCTGTTTACTCCTGTCATTCAAACAGAACGTGCTGGAGAGGGGGCGGGGCTTATCTTCTCCATGTAAATACTGTGGTGGAAACGACTATGTCAAAATTAACCTATTTGACCGTGATTTAATAGTAATACACGTTTCAAAATAATAATAATAATAATGCCGAAGTAACAACATACTGAAAACTGTTAGTAAAACCATGTTTTAATGCTTTACAATTTACCTACCTAGATGCACGTGTGTTGTGTTTATGCAGTGCAACTCCCACCCAGTGGGTGGCTATGTAGAGTGATAGAACAGAGCAGGCACGCCCCCGAGAGAAGGAAAGCAAGTCACGTCACAAATTAGCATTTCTAAAATGTTAGCGTGGATTAATAAAAGTGCAAAAAGACAGCGGTTGTCGCCGGAAGAAACTTCAAATACAGAGAATGCTGTGCCTGTGTTGGAAATTGTGTCTGATGGGGAGCTTTCTTTGGTTGATCCTCCTGCTCCAAGTTCTAGTGCATTAGCATTAGCACTAGCTCCGCCGCCTCCTCCAGAGCCTCTAAAGTTAGCTGCTGCTGGCGCAACTGCCACCACCAACACCGGGCAAAGCGATGCACCTGACTGCTGGACAACGGACCAGGTGCAATATTTTTGCAAGACCAATGCATGGCTCCTTCTTAAAGATAAGAAGCTAGGATGTCGGATATGCAGAGATGTCAAATCTTTGGGAATACACACTGGACAAGGACTGAAACTGTCAACTGAATGGGGTGAGTGTGCAGTGTCTCATTTCGGTGTTGACAAGGGCAAACAACAAGCTAGCCTGAGAAAAAAAAATCAAAGAACATAAAGAATCACAAGCCCATGTAAAAGCTGCTGACATCCTTACATCTGCTTCACGTGAAACTATTCAACATCAAGTGCAGTCTATGCATAAATCTGAATTAGACACCACTATCAGAGTTTTTCGAACGGCATATAAAATTGGCAAACATAGCCGGCCATTCACAGACATGCCAATTGATTTGAATGTACAGAAACTGAATGGGCTGAACGTGGGCAGGGTTTTGCACTCCAATAAAACCTGTGGCGAAATCATCGACCACATAGCTCATGAGCTGAAGAAAAAAAATGGCAAAAGACATTACAGAAAACCAAAGAAAACTCTGTGTTTTGGTCGATGAATCTACCACGATTAGTGGTAAAACGGTGCTTGTTGTGTGTCTACGCTCAGCATTAGCTGATGCTGAGCCCGAAACGTTTTTTTGGGAGCTGATCGAGTTGGATGGAACAACGGCTGATGACATCACAAAGGCGTTAATGGAGTGTCTTGGAAGAGATTTTAACGAGGACTTTTTAGGTCAGTGTTTCGTTTCTTTTGCATGTGATGGGGCTTCAGTCATGCTAGGGAAGAGAACAGGCGTTGCTACCCAGTTGTGTAGTAAATTCCCAAGCCTGTTTGTGTGGCACTGCTCCAATCATCGTCTAGAGCTGGCAGTTGGGGATGTGGTCAAGGAGGTCTCAGGGCTCAATCATTTCCAGATCTTTTTTGACAAACTCTATTCCTTGTTCCATGCCTCCCCCAAAAATCAGAGGCAGTTAGCGCAGTTAGCGCAAGCAGTCGGACAGCGTCTCCTGGTGATAGGGCGTGTTTTGTCCATCCGCTGGGTGGCTTCAAGTGAAAGGAGCGTCAGAGCAGTCTGGGAAAACTACCGAGTGCTTCATGATCACTTCACAAATGCTGCAAACGACACGAGCAGGGATTCCAGAGACAGAGCAAAGTACAAGGGCCTGGATGATGTGCTCACATCTGCAACGTTTGTCAGCAATCTGGGACTGATGTACGATGCGCTCACAGAGCTCAGCGACCTCTCTCGGCAACTCCAAAAAAGAGAGATGACACTGCCTACAGCAGATAGGCTCTTAACTCGAGAAATACGAGTTTTTGAATCCATGGTCACCATGCCTGGCCCACACATGACTACAGTTCATACAGCTCTAGCTGAGAAGTCCTTCAAGGGTGTTTGCCCTGCGTGAGAATGGCAGGCTTGTACAGATTCATGCAGGTCAGTTTTTCCGCAGTATGGTAGAGAATCTGAGACACAGAATGACTTCCACAACCTCCTCTCATGTCAGCACAAGAGAAATCCCATTACATGGCCGGGAGGCCCGGGACAATCAGCTAATCCAGGACATGAAAGTTATCCATCCTGGAAGTTGGCCTGAAGAGGAGTTAGACGTACAGTATGGGGACGTAGAGGTGCTACGTTTGTGCGAAGTGCTGAAAGTGGACAGAAGAGAGACTGTTCAGGGCTTTCGCGAATACAAGGAAACCAGGGCATCCCGTACACCTGCTGCCATGGAGCCTCTACTGAAAGCAGTCCGAACCATCGCTGTCTCCACTAGTGAGTGTGAGCGGGCATTCAGCTGCATGAACGATATCCTTACTGCAAAAAGGAATGCTCTCTCTGTCAGCCGACTGTCCAGCCTGGTTTTCATTAAATGTAATGGACCATCACTAGGACAGTTCAATCCGGAACAGTATGTGAGGTCCTGGCTGGCAAAGGGAAGGAGAAGTGCTGATGAAAGAGCCTGTCCAGCTCCAGCCCCTGATACTGATGTCCCCAAGGCCTTCTGGAGCCTTTTCTAACAATGTGAAGTATATTGCAAAGCAGCTCACCCAGTGAGAAGACTTTTGGCATAATGTGCCGATTTGTACAGATCCTGGAGATAGAAGGACTTCAGACCAACCAGGGAGTTATCTGATCAGCTTGGTGTTCAATGTAACTCTTTACCATGGCTCAGACTTTGTTACTTGCAGTTACAGTTTCTCATTTTAGATTGTGCAAATTTTGCATTTGTTTTGACATGTTCTTTGTTCATGCTCTTTATCATTTTTCTGAGTTGGAAAGTTAGATTGCATCATAGTTTACTTTATACATATTTGTATTCTTCAGTGGTGAAGTATATTGCAAAGCAGCTCAGCCATGTGAGAAGACTTTTGGCACTTTTTCGTTTTTCGTTTCTGAGTTGGAAAGTTAGATTGCATTCAAAATGTACAGAAATACTTAATTTTGTTAAAGCTTTTTATAAAAAATGCTTCTGACCAGAGCTTTGTTTCCTTGTCATTAATGTTGAACACCACCAGAGGGGCTCTCACCTGAAAGGTCTCTGCTTCATGTGTCTTCAGCAGAAGATCTAGACTTTGATTGCTATATTTTCAGTTAATATTGACCTTACTGAGCTTTAGCCATATCCGCTGCCTATCATAAAAAATGTTAAGTACAGTGAACCTTTCTAAAATATACAGTAGTAAAGAGACAACCCACCAGCATTATAGTAGCCAAATTCTTGTTTGTGGGCTGTATATATAAAATTGACTTGAAAAAGTTGCTGATTTTAGAGTACTGGCACCTTTTTCATTCCAATTCAAGCACTGTATGTAACTATGTATTTTTCTACGTTTAACGTTAGCCAGGTGGCAGCGGAACGTAATGATTAACGTTACCGACCTTTTTTATGTCATGTCAAGAGTTGGATGTCAACGCCACTCAACTCAAACAAGTGTGACAAGCAAACAAGTGTGACAAGCAAACATTCACTCATCTTTTCAAATATTCAGTTACAAAGCTAGTAGCAAGCTAAGTTAACATTACATAGCTGATGCTGAGCTAAACATGTTTGCTAACCGTCCATATGCGTTAATGTGACTGACCTCTCCGGGTGAGTTTTCAAGTGCCTGATGACATTTGACGTTGTTGCACCAGCATCCTTGATTTTAATATTGCAGACTTTGCAGTGTGCGCTCCTTTTGTTGGTGCCGCCGGCGTTTTGTTCGAAGTTTTTATAGTTGAACCTAATTACAAGCGGTACAGCTGCAGGTGTGCCGCCGGTCGCCATGGTGTTACCATGATGTTAATGTTAAAGGTGGGGTAGGTACGTTTGAGAAACCGGCTCGAGATACACTTTTTGTTATATTCCATGGAATGCTCTTAACATCCCGATCGCCGGCCCGGCTAAAGTAACTGGATGTCCTACCTGCCTGTCAGCCTCCCATCGGGGCACAAACGTATCTCGTGCCCTCATTGGTCATGTGCGCGTTCGTGTGTGTTGGAGGAGGGGCTCTGTGAGGAAGTGGCAGATTTTCTCCGGTTGTGTATTTTCAAATTCTAGCGATCTCGAGCCGGTTTCTCAAACTTACCTACCCCACCTATAATACGCCAAAAATAGAAAACACAATGATTGTTCACGAGTCCCAAAACACGAGTCCAAGTCGAGTCCGAAGTCTTTTGAGCAGGAGTCCAAGTCAAGTCTGAAGTCTCTGTGTGTGCGACTTAAGTGCGACTCGAGTCCGAGTCACAGACTCGAGTCCCCATCTCTGCCAGGACCCCTTGGCTAACTAACAGGGAGTCCCCATTGACTTGCATAGAGCTCCCTGGTAATAGACGAGTTGGGATGGTGGAGAAATGCTCTCCGCAGACCCATTCTCACAGCGTTATAAACCTTTTTCTTACTCAATATCAAGCCACACTTATTGTTTTTACTTCGGCTGTGAGTGTTTGTGTGCTCAGGATGAGATTCGCGCTGTATCGCCGACAAGCCGTTTAGGACAGAGAGTGAATACACATACTATACAGAGATGCTGTATGAGAAACCAATGTGAGTTTGAAACATTGAACAATATAAATCTATTTTAGTAGACCTCAACAATGGAATTATGATCAGTAGAAATGGCCATGACATGGGACCTTTAATCATTTGCACCAGAATGTACCTAAAGTACAACAAATAAAGTACTTTATTGCACAATAATCAATGAATAAACCCCTGACTGAGGTCTTTTTTGGGATATTTTGATATTATATTTAATGCATAACAAACAAATGCATAACAAAAAAAGTGTGCAAATAACCCAAATGATAATTAAGGATTTAAACAGAAGAAAAGCTACAAATCTTCACTTGAGCATTTTGGTCAAGTACTTAAAGGTCATGGCCATTTCTACTGATCATACTTCCATTGTTGAGGTCTACTAAAATAGATGTATACTGTGCAATTTTCCAAACTCACATTGATTTCTCATACAGCATCTCTGTATAGTATGTGTATTCACTCTCTGTCCTAAACGGCTTGTTGGAGCTCCTGCCCCCCCCTCCCCTCCCTGTGAGCCCAGTGGCCGTCGCACAGCGAAACACAGCCCGAACACACACACACACCTGCAGCCTGGCTGGGAGTTTGTGTTTGTGCCCAGGCTGAGTTCCGCTGTGTCTCGCTGTCTCGCAGACCCCACACCAGTGAGCCAGCTCACAGTGTCCCGCTCCTCGCAGCAGCGAGCCTCGCAACGTCCCGCCGAGTGTGTGTGTGTGAGGAAGTCCGCGGATTGGTCCAAACGTAACGGCTCCGCGGATTGGTCCAAATGTACCAATCTGCGGAGCCGTTACGTTACGTCACTATACCTGAAATACGTCACTATACTCAGGAAGAAAACAATGGAAAACGAGAAATCTCCAACGAGGCGTTCTGGGGCAGCACAGACAGGTCTTCTCTGTGTTAGAGTTTTACTCGCTACAGGGTGTACTTTGAGGGTTTGTGACTCTGCAGACCGTTTACATGCAGAACAACCTTCATAACACAAGGGGACGGGTGATAACCAGAAAAGCATGACATGGGACCTTTAAAGTGAAAGTACTCCTTCAGCACAACAGCCCGTTTCAGAATAATACTATTGGATCATACGACCCCGGACTGAGGTCGAGTGACACAGTTTATGGATATTCCATATTATATTCAATGCAAAACAACAACAGTGAGGAATAACTGATACATTGTACAATTAACTGAAGTATTGATCGCAATAAACTTTTTTTTGCACAAAAGTTTGTGTAAAATGAGAGATTTTGGTAAATTTCGAGCTTTTGCTGTTATTTTCTAGGAACTTTTTATACAATTATGTGTAGATATTATGTTTTAAGATGACTAATGTAATGGTTTGGTCTTTATAATGCCAGAAAATAAGGGAAAATGTTTATCACAGTTTCTTAAAGTCTTTAAATGTCTTGTTCTGTCAGTCCAAAACCCAAGATATTCCCTTTAATTTGATAGCAGGGTATATGCAGGAATCCTGAAGTCAAAAGTAAGACCTTTGAAGACCTTTTTTAAGACCCTTTCCATACATTTTAAGACCTCATCGCCACTTCGAGTTCTAACCGGTTACCTTGGCGACACACTTTACCTCACACTGACTATATACAGTACTGATTGTCCTTCCTCCTTATCTTCCAACCATTTGGACGCAGACTTGCATTTCCCCATAACGATGTTGTTTAACAACCGGCGTAAACGGAGCTTCGCGCTATCAAGCAGTGAGCGTGCGATGTCCTGTTCAGATGACGTCAAATCCAACGGGATGCCATCAATAAACTACACAGAATCACACTACACACCTACGCCATGATTACATTCAGGCAGACTGTAGAATACAACCTCTTTGGACACTTTATATACTTATTGAAAACAAGCTACAAAATGTAATACCTTGGGAAATGCCGTTTAATACTTTTTAATAGCCTTCATTTCCGCTAAATTGATTTATCAACTTTTAATACTTTTTAAGACCCCGAGGACCCCCTGAATAGAGAACAGAGAAAAGCAGGCTAACATGAAGCTTGTCTTTTCACTATAGCTTGTGAATTTCATGTGGGATCAAACAATAATGAAATACAACACAGGGAATGATTTGTTGATTATATTTTGTATGATGAATCTGAATCTTCAAAGTCTACTTAAAAGATTAAATAAATGGAGTAACAAGCACGTAAGATACTCCATTAAAGTACATGTAACTAGTATACTTAAGTACAGGCACGTGCACACATAGACATCAAAGTGGGCTTGAGGCCCTGCCCTTTTTCTTCCTCCAGAGAAAGTGCCCTTTTTTTATTTTTTAAATAAATGAATATATATCTGCAGCTGTTTGTGCACAGTTTCCCTTTCCAAAAATATATTGATTGAATACAAAATAAAAATATCAGGTCAGGAGATTAGACTGTGAAGTTCCTATGCTCCCCCTCTCTCTCTCCCCCCTCTCTCTCTCCCCCCTCTCCCCCTCTCTCTCCCTCTCCCCTTCTCTCTCTCCCTCTCTCTCTCCCTCCCTCCCTCCACGTCTCGCGCACAGCGGTGCGGACAGTCCCTTCAGACAGACAGGTAGCAGCACCTCCCACTTTACTGTTCCATGTTATGCCGGCTTTTCTTAGCTTGTCTGAAGGTGAGTGGTGATGAACAAATGACTAAACTGCCAGTGCCTCGAGTTTACAGCTAATTAGCCAAAAGACAAAAACAAATAGAGTTAACTAAGGTAGGCTACTAGCTAATGGATAAGTTAGCTCAAGGTTTAGCTAAGGCAATTTATCATGGGCATACAGGCTAATGTAGCCTACTGTAGGCTACTTAAAGGGAGACACTAAAGGTGAATACAGTAAAATGTTTATCTAATAACTTCATCACAATCGCCACATTGATATGCAAATTAGGCGTTAACTAGTACACTAGTAATAAAGTACTATTTTATCTCTTATCTTGATTAAAATGTGCTAATTTGCATGCAGTTACCAAGGCATTGCAGGTGAAAACAAACAAAAAAACATATCACCTCACAACTTCCCCAGATAGTTACTTACGTCAAGTCAGTATTTTCCCCTGAAAGGTTGTGTTTAAATGCAGATTATCTTTAAATCTATAGATAACTTCATAATTTTGATTGTTGGCTGCTCATTTAATAACTATTAATGTTATTAGTTTGTTGTCTGCTCTTGTGCTTAGTGAATATAGAAGACTATTGTCTCTGTGTTAGCTGATTATTAGAACTCTGTTGAGTATTAAACAATTGCGTGAGTGTGAGGCGATTAAAATAAATTGGTCAGTAAGTCAGAGATGTGCAACTATATTTAACTTTTTGTTTTACATTTTTTTTATAAATCATTATGGGAAGTGCCCTTTTTCTCACTTGAGCCCCCGCCCCCCAAAATGTCTGTGCACGTCCCTGCTTAAGTACAATCGTTGAGTAAGTGCACTTGATGTGCACCACTGCATTTAACAAGCTAGCCTGTAACCACACAATAAACTCTAATTTATGCTAGATCAATGAATGAAATCCCTCTCTATGGGCAAACTGATTACCCTGCAGCACCAGGGTCCCTTCACCCTATCGCTGATTTCAGAACAGAAGAGAAAAAGCTACAGGTTTTATATCTCTTCCACTTTATGCATCACAAAACCCTGCAGCCAAGGAGCCATCTCCTAATGTGAGCTGGCGTGCACCCAGCGGCAGGCAGTACACACACACACACACACGCACGCACGCGCGCACGCACACACACACGCACACACTGTGTCTATACTGTATACTGCTGTGATGCAACCACCACCACACCTACAGCTTCTACCAGAGGTTGTTCCTCTCCGCCCTGTGCATGCAGCAGCAGGCGGATACAGACCTGGGCTGACAGAAGCAGGCATTTAATGACAGTGTGAGTGTGTATCCGTGCGTGTGTGTGTGATGCCTCGTTTCTCCCGCATGTTTCCCACCTCGCATCTACGGAAAGGTTGTCAACGCATAATGTGCTGTGTGGGCTGTGAGGTGTTTGCACACAGGACTTATGGAAAGCCTCTTACGTGTGCTTGAAGCTGCGAGAAGGAAAACGAAAACACGCACGCACGCACACACACACACGCACACACACACACACACACACACACACACACACACACACACACACACACACACACGATAAAGCAGTGGAATAATACACGTCTACCCGGGATTGAATAGCAACATATTCCCGCTGTGACACCCAGCTGTGCGCCACCACCACCATCACCCCACACACACACACATCAACATGCAGCACACAGTCTCCCGCAGTCTCCTCCTCACACACACTCACTATGAGCGGGATGGTCCTGTCGTCCCGGTGCATCTCCAGCCGGCCGGGGACCCCCCCCCTTCGGCCCCCCATGGCCCCTGCCGCGCGTCACGGACGACGGCGACGACTGCGGCTTGTTGTCCTGCCACAGGTAATAGAACGTGCCCAGGATCCACGCGACGGTGAGAATGGCGATGGCGTTGGCCCGTATCCTGCGCATGGTGAGTCCATATGGAAGCGCTCCGGACTGGAGGCTCGGGTTCACGGAGGACCTTCCGCCGCCGAGATGCGCTGATTGTCGGACAGACTGCCTGCTCTCCTCCGTCTCTCTCTGACTCTCCTCCTCTCACTGAGTCAAGGTCCTAGCGCCGAGGCATATCATCCCTCTGCACACACACACACACACACACACACACACACACACACACACACACACACACACACACACACACACACACACACACACACACACACACACACACACACACACACACACACACACACACACACACACACACACACACACACACACACACACACACACACACACACACACACACACCACGCATATGCACACGCACTATAAACACGCACACACACGCGCACCATGGGCGGTTCTATAGGGAGGAAACAGGGGTCCTGTATCACTGAGCTTGGACACAGGTATTATCAGGTAAACGTACTGTGCAGAAAAATTACTCCTTCCACAGTGTCTATATATATTTTTAGAAACAGACATACGTAATGTATCTCTAGCATGAAATTGGAATGTGCAACAATACAATTAAAATAATATTAAAATAAAATAAGAGAATTATTTTATCCAGGGAGACAATTTAAGATACTTTGCTATCTATAAATTAACAATAAAATTAAAATAATGTATACATATATGTGCACATTGTGTATAATACAATATAAAACAGTAATAATAAAAAAGGGGACTATTTAGTCTGTAAAATTATAAAACATATTAAACTAAAACAACCTGTATGGCTTAAACCCACCAACATGTTCATTTCAGTGAAGTGACCCTTTCTCTCTCGTGCTGCTACCCCCGTCTGGTAGCCAGAACCACATCTGCAGCTTATTTATTATCCCGGCTATAAGAAGACTTATTATTCAGCCTATGCATTTTAATTATACATTTAACCGAGCCGCCTGCAGCTCACAGAGAATAAGAAGCAGCTGAACTGATCATGAAGAACAAGGAAGAAAAAACAGTCTTTGAACAGCAGCGGCATGAATATTCGAAGGAGATAATCCTGGATTTAAACAGGTGACCTGCTGCTTTGACTTATGCAGTGCAGGAATAATTCAGAGGCATTACACGGAAAGTTAGAATATATTAGACTGAGAGGAAACTTCTCTAAAAATCAGCTTTGAAAAGTCTGCAAAGAAATCAGACTGGAGCAAAAACACCCCCAGAGAGTATAGAGGGAAGGAGGCTGACATATTTTCATTTGATTGTGAAAAAATAATAAAAACGCCCCTCAGTATGAGCTCATGCAACCCCACCTACAGTATACTGAGTGTGTGTGTGTGTGTGTGTGTGTGTGTGTGTGTGTGTGTGTGTGTGTGTGTGTGTGTGTGTGTGTGTGTGTGTGTGTGTGTGTGTGTGTGTGTGTGTGTGTGTGTGTGTGTGTGTGTGTGTGTATGTGTGGTGATACAAGTTTTCTTTACTTGGTCACACATTCAGAATATCCCTTGAGTGAAAGTACAGAAAGTAGAAGTAGTTGTTCTGCCTATCACGTACAATGTGCTGGAGCGCCAGCCAATAAGAGCGTGAGTGTTACATAGTGATGTCACTATGTTCCTAAAGTAAACAAAGGGGTTCATTTGAGGCGTTTCTGACGGGGGGGGGGGGGTGCATGTACATTTGCCTTTGCAGACCATTTACATGCACTAAAACCTATAGAACACATGAAGTGAGCACCGCAGGGCCTATAAGGTTTTGGATCACTGTCAAATCTTTTTCTTTTTAATAAACTCCTTAGCTGCCTATATTTCACCTTCAAAATGAGATGAACGCAACTTCAGAGCAACAACAAATGCCCAGAGATGAAAACGATAAATGCATTTAAAGGTTTCTGGTTTTACATCATCAAACACATCTGTTGAAAATAACACAGGAGACACAGAACTTGGTGTTCACGTATAATTCTGGCTATCTTCAAGTGCTGGTCCAAACCTCCTAATGTAATTATAAATGCATGCGCTGTAGAAATTAGTGCTTCACAAATCAAATCTCAAAATGCTGCTGGTTTGAGATTAAATAAATCATTTTTTCTAATCTCATCCACACGGTCAGATGCATGCAACTGAAAGAGTGAAACACATC
The DNA here is from genome assembly GCF_902827175.1 of Gymnodraco acuticeps. Taxonomy (NCBI): domain Eukaryota; kingdom Metazoa; phylum Chordata; class Actinopteri; order Perciformes; family Bathydraconidae; genus Gymnodraco; species Gymnodraco acuticeps. The sequence goes on from NW_022992066.1 coordinate 49,373, forward strand.
TCTCCTCTGTCCTCTCTCTCTGCAGCTCTTGGAGGTTAATCTCATTATGCATGTACTGTAGCCCCCCCCCCCATGTTTATAGAGAGGGAGGTCACAGGGTCACAGCCACATCTGGCTCAGGGCTGCAGATGTTCGTCTTCATCAGGTCGGACAGAGCTGCTCCTCTCGAGGCGCCGCTGTCAACATTATCTGTGGGAATACAAACGGAAACAGGAAATAATGCATTATGGCACATTTCCCCCTGAGAATATGAACCAAAACATTACAAAAAACACTCTATTGTGACTGTTATCTGTTATAATATGGACCACAAACAAAAAATAAAGCATTATGTCACTGTTTTCTGTTGGAATATGCTCCAAAACATAGTAAAATAACACATAAAATGGCACTGTGTCACTGTTATCTCTGGGATTATAACCCAAAACATTAAATAATGCACATGTGGTCACTTTTTTCTGTTAGAATATGAATCAAAACATCATGTAATGCACATTTTTAACATAAGCTATAGGAATATAAACCAAATCAATAAATAAAAACATGAAATAATATACATGTGGTCGTTGTTATATCTGGAAATCTGATTATAAACACAAAACAATACCCTTTGTAACAGTTTTCTCTGGACATGTGATCCAAAACATACAAAAAAGTGCACTGTCAATTTGATCACTGGGATTAAAACCCAAAACCTAAAATAGTTCACATGTTTTCACTGTTATCTCATTACGTCACGGATTTCTGTGAACATGTGATCCAAAACACGACAGCACTACCGCATATAACTGTTATCTCTGAGAATACAAACCAAATCATAAATTAGTAGAATCCGCATCTAAAGATAGCCTACGTTATTTCCCCCTGTGCAATTCCAGTCTCACATCTCAGAGCGCATCGTCATTAACAAATACCGGAAACAGACCGAAAACATTTTTAAGAAATAAAATAATACTTTATTCCGAGTGTGCTTGCTTTTCTCTTTGGAAGTCATCACATAACGGCATTGTAATACACGGTTCGGCTGCATTAAATATTACATATCTGCCGTAGTTCTGTATTTATAGAGCCCTGATGAGAAGACTTCTAGACAAACATGAGGAACTGAAAACGTGACGTGGATCATAAATATATCGGCCATTAAACAACATCTTACATTTATTTTCACACAATACGTCTCCTTGCAGTATCAACACTAATTCGGCTGACTTTTATATTTGATCCAATTGGTAGATAGGCTGTATTTACACCATAAAGGTGCACAGCTGATATAAAGGGACACCTAGTGGTTAAAGCATGTTATTAAATTTCATTATTTTTATTATTAGATATTAATAGGATCCCTATAAAGTATATTCATTACTCGTTATTCTCTACTAATAGTTAATTAAAGACTGTATATAATGACTATTTTGCACATCCCTTTCAAGATTTCAAGATGTTCTAAGGTTTATTGACATATCATATAGGCCTACACAACTATGGTGTAGTTATGCATTGAATGAAAAACTTGGGTCGCAGGTTCCTCAATAGTGCATTACAAGACATCTATCAATATCTGTGCATACCTCCAGCAATGTTAACTATGTTGAAGCACTTATTTTAACTGATATTATACATAATGTATTATACTCTTATAAGATGTATGTAGATATTTCATCTCCGGCCTTGTCAGGTATTGAACAATCAATAAATAAAGAACACAGAATTGTTGAATATAAAACACAGAATTTGTGTGATTATACTAAATGATTTACAAATAAACACCACTGCATATTTAACTGTTACACATGCTGATGTAATGCAAATGTTCCAACTTGGGATCAATAAAGTATATCTTATCTTAAGCTGATCGATGGCTACTGCCATATTTGCAAAATGTGCCTCTGAACCTTAACAAGTGCATGTTTCAGGCTTATCAATTCATGTAATGTAATGTAATGTTATCAATTAACAACAGGGGTCACAAACATAAGACCAGCTGTTAAATAAAGCTCTTCTGACCTTAGCTGGCATGTGTGTATATATATATTAATGCTACCCATTATGGGCACAAGCAATTTTCACCCATTTATTAATTATATGTTTTAAATGTGAGTATTTCCTATCCCCTAAACCTCCAGGGATGTACACAGTTTAATACTGGCAACTTCTTATTATGGGAAATACGAAAACGTCTTTTAAAACTACAACTCCCAGTAGAGACGTGCCATAGATAGAGAACATGTTGCGAAACAGAATAGCCGGCATGTGTAGTTCTGGGGACGGGGTGGGGGAGGGGGGGACGCGGTGGACCCGTTCAAATCCAGTTTTGGACAGTCTGCCGTGGTTCCATCCCATTTCAAGTGCTGTTCGAGGCTCGGGGTAACCCTAGGAGCACACTCTCCAATCACAGAGCTTGAGGACTATCACGGGGTTTGTCAAACAGAGCACATGGTGTAGTCCAAACGATAGCTGGGGATTCTGGGTAGTGTAGTGTCTTCTGCCATCCTTTACTCCGAAAAAACATTTGTTTCTCCGAATCGAAGGGGAAAAATACAAAAGCATTGCACACAATTTAAACCAATCAATGTTGTGTAATTAACAAGGATAATCTGGTGTTTTTTAGTCGATGAGTAGTGCAGATATCACTGTAAAATCAATCGACAGTAAGGGGAATACTTACTTCCGGGTGTACAATTCTCCGTTATCCAATGAGAATGGACGCTCACATTGCCTTTAAGGGCAGTCAACACAAACGAATGCCGTGCTTCCATGAGCGTCCATAGAAGCATATGGACATCCCGGAAAGCTGAAAATGGACGCTAAGGCCCCCCCCCCCCCCCTTGCGTTGAAAATGGACGCTAAGCCCCCCCCTCCTTGCGTTGGAAAAAGCCGACACAGGGGACTTGACATAACGTCAATATAGGCCGACCTGGGAGTGAGGATGTGTTGTCCAAACAAAGAATTTCACTTGTAAATATTTGGTGTGTGCGTGTTAGGGTCAGGTGAGTTACAGTATGTGTGTGTGTGTGTGTGTGTGTGTGTGTGTGTGTGTGTGTGTGTGTGTGTGTGTGTGTGTGTGTGTGTGTGTGTGTGTGTGTGTGTGTGTGTGTGTGTGTGTTTGTGTGGTTTAAAGCAGGACACACTTGAGGCCGGTGTTTGAGGATATCTCTATGTGTCCTGCAGCTCCACCCGTCTGAGACAAACACATCTTTGTTCCAGCAGACGTCACTTGGAAAGAAGCTGTATCTGCAGACTGACAGCCCTGATTAGGAAAACCGTCAGACTTATTTAGGGGTGGTGATGTCGGTGGTGATGATGTCGGTGGTGATGATGTTGGTGGTGCCGCAACTTAAAGAGCGGAGAAAAACAGCTGCTGTGGTGCGGAAACCTCCATCTGTTGGGGTTGGTTTGTTTGGTTGTCTTACATGAACTGGCTTCACTGGTGGAAATGATTCCTGCAGGACTGAGCTCAGAGACAAGAAGTAACCACTCAGAGATGTGCAAAGACACAAGGAAGAACTACAGAGAGATGCTAAATGACCGCTAATGCTAATGCGTGAAGAAACACAGCTGGTAGTGGTGTGGTTGCATTTCGATTTTGTGCGATATTTCTTCACTCTTTCTTGCTGGCAAAAGTACAAGTAAAAGTACAAGAGGATAACAGATCATAATTTGTTTTAATCCATTTGATAAAGCCCTAACTAAAAACGTGATATCCACTCCGCTAAACTCCTCATTTCATTTCATTTGGGTTCAAACGTTAAAACAGATTTGGAGTTTGACCCTCATCCATTTGTTGCATCTAATTTCCTCTTAATCACACTTTCCCTGATCACTTTCCCTGATCACTTTCCCTGATCACTGTCACGAGACTAAACCTGAGGTTGGTTGTGACCGGAGAACAATCACACATCTGTTTCTGTCGATGGTGTTTTGAAGACATATCACTTCAGTTCCCCGTCATACGAGCAAGCTGCTAACATATCCAGAATATAGTGTATAGTTGGACTGATGGATCATTGCTACTCTGCTCTGCTTCTACACGTTGCATCCAATGGGTAAAACACGATATATGGAAACATACCTCATGTAACCTCATTAAAATAACCATCCTCACAGCTGTGTGTTTCCCCCTGCTTTAAAACGTTTCAGACATTGAATCTGCTTAAAGTGTACAATTTATGATGAAGAAGGAACCATACAAATACAGGTTTTAAAGCGCAGGGAGTTCTTCGTCCTAAAAATAATAGATGGGGAAACCTGTGAGCTTTAGAGTCACACCAGGACACAGGAGCAGAAGGATTCCTACATGTGTGTGTGTGTGTGTGTGTGTGTGTGTGTTATGCAAACATTGACTGTAGGAGAGTACACACACACACACACACACACACACACACACACACACACACACACACACACACACACACACACACACACACAAACACACGACTGTACACGCAGAGCTCGATGATCACTGGTTACAGCTGCGAGGTGATTGGCTGAGTTTCCACTATTATCATAGAGGAATTCCTTACAGGCTTACAGGGGAGGAGAAAGTGTGTGCTGTGTGTGTTTCTTCTCATGTTATTTGAAGATGTGTGCAAACATCCAGACTGAGACCTCTGTGTGCCTTTGTTTTCGGCGTTCCTGAAGGCAAGATAAGTGCCGTTTCTGTGTGTGTGTATTTTGTGTGGTGTGTGTTTGTTTTGGCATGGTCGTCTGAAATGCCAGCAGTGTTTCTAGGCGGAACTAAAAAGTCTCCGAAAACGCGCGCGCACACACACACACGATATTGCCATCATTTTGAATTCATTATCAGACTTCTATATGTAGCTTTTATAAAAAGGACTTTCAGATTGAGTCAATTGATCAAAGTGGAGGAAAGCTTCTTTTTTGGCGTTTTCCTTCTCCTGTAGTGTGTTATAGGTGTTAGTGCATGTCAATGGTCTGCAGAGGCTAACATCCCAAAGTTGGAATGCTTGTTGTCGACCAACATACATGTAAACTCATTCATTTTAATGTAATATTAGGGGTGTCGGATGCGTTTTATTCTGCCATTTTCTCGGTTTTTTCTTTACAATAAAACATCATTTTGCGCAAAAAACTTGATCCAGTAACTAATTAAAGCTGTTGAATACTTGTAGTTAAAGGTCCCAGGTTCCAGGTCATGGTCATTTCTACTGATCGATTCATAATTCTATTATTGAGGTCTACTAGAATATATTTACATTGTTCAATGTTCCAAACTCACATTGGTATTCTCATTCAGCATTTCTGTATAGTAGCCAGGGGCGGTTCTAGGGGGGGGGGGGGGCAGGGGGCCAGTGCCCCCTAAGACTGGCCTCTGACCCCCCTGTGGCCCCCCTAAAAATGAAAAGTGAAAAAAAAGTAACGAGTAACAAGTTACTTTTCTTTAAAAATAATAACAATAAAAATACAAGTGTTTGTGTTGTTCTGTGGCACAGTAAGAGAAAAGAAAACTCCCCATCATTGTAGCATAATGGAAACATTAACATTATGGATAGATTACCGGCCCTCAAGCGAGTACTGCAAGACATAGCCCAAGAACGCAATAGTGAGAGATCTATTGAGGCACGTGGTCTGCTGGCACAGTTGGATCTAGAATTCATTGTGCATCTTGTAACACTCCGTAAGGTGTTTGCAGAAACAACATTTCTCTCTGACATGTTACAGTCTTCATCCCTTGACCTTTCAAAGGCTGTGGATTTAGTTGGATCTTAGTTCAGACATTGAATGACTTCAGGCAGGAGTCATTTTTTGATAACTTGTGGGATGAAATGTTGAACATTTCTGAGCAATGTGATACTGCAATACAGCCAGCAGCAAAACGACAAAAACGACTGAGCTCTAAACTTGCTGAAAGCTTCGTACTGACTACTGTTGGACAGAGAGAGACAGAACAAGATAAACACGGGTTTCGTACAGCCTTTTTCTACCCTGTCATTGATCAGATGCTCAATGAGCTTAATAGATGGTTTTCAAACACAAACTGTGACATGATGAATAGCATCCAAGCTCTTAACCCCAAAAGTGATGCATTTCTGAAGGAGACAACTCTGTTTTCATTTGCTCAGTTGTATGATGCAAATATTGAGGACTTGGGGCATGAGCTACATCAGTTCAGCAGAATTTTAGATAGGAAAATAAAGACTGGGATGCAGAGACCTGATAGTACAGTGGAGCTTGTTCAGTTCATTGAGCCTTATAAAGAAGTGTTTTTTGAGCTCTTCAGACTCTGCAAAATAGCAGTCGCAATCCCAGTCAGTTCTGCTTCCTGTGAGCGTAGTTTTTCTACATTGAAGCTGGTCAAAACTTTTCTCAGATCCACCATAACTGATTGATTTGACATGACTGAGCAATCTGGGTCTGCTTAGTATTGAGTCAAGGAGGTCAAAGGCTTTGAATCTTGACTTATTTGTTGATCGGTTTGCCAAAAATCACAAAGACCGCAGGATTTTGTTGCTGTAATGTGACATTTTGGGAAGGAAACTACAGCCTGGGATGCAGACACCCTTATGTAAAGTAGAGATGTAACTGTTCATTGCCATTATTTTTATATGTAAATCTGTGTGTTTTCCAGATATCACTGTTTTATGTTTATTAGAAATGTGACAGAATAGACGAAACTGATTAGTGCAACAGGTGTGCATTCTGTATTCAGTCTTCATGTTTGTTAAATAGCCTACGTGTCTGTGCTTATGGGAAATAATACATCTGAAATCTATGTTTTCTATCTATATCCATGTATTTTATTTCATTTAAAGTCAACATTTAAGATTTGTAGACTTTTACATTAAATCCTTTTCTGTGGATTTAAAAATGTATATTTTCTGGTACTCTTGTTGCGTAAACTTGTTGATCGGTTTGCCAAAAACCGCAGGATTTTGTTGCTGTAATGTGAGATTTTGGGAAGGAAACAACAGCCTGGGATGCAGACACCCTTATGTAAAGTAGAGATGTAACTGTTCATTGCCTTTATTTTTATATAAATATGATATGGTGTTAGTGCAAAAATTGTACTATAACTTAACAGTAATAACTATAAGATCTATCTGAAATAAATAAGTGTACTGAAAGAAATACTGTATTGCATTGTTTTCTTATGCCCAATTACTTCATACTGTCTAGTTCTCTTTTTCGTCCTGCATTTATTGTGCCCCCCTCAGAAAATAACTGGCCCCCCAGTGAAATTGGTCTAGAACCGCCACTGATAGTAGCTATGTGTATTCACTCTGTCCTAAACGGCTTGTTGGAGCTCCTGCGTCCCCTCCCCTCCCCTCCCCGGGAGCCCAGTGGTCGTCTTCGAGACAGCGAGATACAGCCTGAACACACACCCGCAGCCTGGCTGGGAGTTTGTGTGTGTGCCCAGGCTGAGTTCCGCTGTGTCTCTCTGTCTCACCGACCCCACACCAGTGAGCCAGCTCAGTGTCCCGCTCCTCGCAGCAGCGAGCCTCGCAACGTCCCGCCGAGTGATTGATTGATTGAAAAGTTTATTAACAGTTTGTATATTGGGTACAGTACAGTACAGCTCAAAACATACAATTGTTAAGGGGATGCAGACCAGAGAAAGACTTTCGTCTTGTTTACATCAGGGTCCCCCAGTGTGTGTGTGTGAGGAAGTCCGCGGATTGGTCCAAATGTAACGGCTCCACGGACGTTACGTTACGTCACTATACCCGAAATACGTTACTATACCCAAGAAGTAAACAATGGAAAAAGAGAAATGTCCAACGAGGCGTTCTGGGGCAGCACAGACAGGTCTTTTGTGTGTTAAGAGTTTTACTCGCTACAGGGTGTACTTTGAGGGGTTGTGACTCTGCAGACAGTTTACATGCAGAAAAACCTTCATAACACAAGGAGACGGGTGATAACAAGAAAAGCACGACATGGGACCTTTACGATAAAAGTGTAATATTTCCCTTCCCTCAAATGAGTAGATGTGCACAAACATGAGTGGAAATCTTTCTTTATTTCTGGTTAAAGCCACACACAGACGCTCTCAGTCTTTATACAGTATACACACAGCGGGATAAATACTCCCACTGAATAAACATGAGATTATTTCAGGAACAGTCGTAGCGAGGAAGTGTGCAAACTTTTAAAGAGAAGAAGAGAAGAAGAAGAGGAGGAGGGTGTTTTCAAGCAGCAGGAGACGAAGGTAATGCTACAACTTGTGGGGAAAACGTGCGTGATTCAGCGGTTAAAAGTAAAACACATTTAATTCATGAAAATCAACTGAAAACACTTTCATTTTAATTACTCGTGACCTGGGAGACTCCTGCGTCTCGCGTTCAGACGGTAAAGAGACACTTTTTATAATTGTATTGCCTTTAAAAACACAGATTCACTTTCAGGTTATTTTTTCATACACTCGTGTGATTTGACAATAAATAAAACACACGTCTCGTTAAAGTGCTGTACGTAACTTTGAGAACCGTCTCACAGCCGGACTATGTAACTTTTAGAAGATGTAACACAATATTATTATTCATTAAGCCTCGATGAATCTCTATTTGTGCTACTCTAACAACGCTGCAAGTCGTCATTATTGTAATTATTTTTGACTAAATCCATCGTTTAGTAGTGTGTGAATATTAAAGAAAAAATACATGTGTGTTCCATCAAAGTGATCTCTTGATTTTATGCGATCAAGTCACCCAAATATATTCAATGTAGGCTAATGTCAAATTTGAGATGTGAAACCCATGAACTTTGTCCTGTTGTCGTCTATAGCCCAAATCATCTTAATTTACTGTCAGTGAAGGTTTTAAAAAGCGGTAAAATGTCAACTTTTAAGAAGCTGGAAGACGGGAATTTGGGCTTTTTTGATAATAAAAAGACAGAGGATTCATTGATTATCAAAATGGATGCCGTCTTATTTTGTGACGGTTGATTAAATTGTGATGTTTCAGTGATAGCTACTCGATTGACTTGATTGTTCAAAACATAGCCCCGCTTTAAAGGAGTTTAACTTCATAAACATTCAATGTCTTGGAAACACAAAATGGTGTATTATTAAATATTTGGGAATCTAGATATTAAAGTCGTCATATTGAGTATTTTTTGAGTAAGTACTTCTCAAATCTCAGTGTTTCAGAGGTTTTCTTCAATAACTAAGACTTAATATTCTAAGAGAGTATTTGAAAGATATTTTGAATTCACAACAAGTTTTTTTTCTGGTGAATTATTGATATAATTATTGATATTTGTGTCCGTAATATGACCCTCATGTTTTATTTCTTCTAGCTACAATAACAGTAATACGTACATGAAAAAGACACATGTGAATACTTAAAAAAAGGCCTTAAAGAGACGATGATGAAGGACAGAAATCATCAACAAGGAGGTTTTTTCGGCCACATTTATGACTATGAGAATATTCTAAATATTTTCTTGAATTTACTTCTTTAAACTCAGAGTATTTTAGAGTTGTTCCTCACACATGTATGTCTTTAAAGTCTCAGAGAATATGTTTTAAAATCTTGTTTATTTAATCTCAGACAATATTCAACTTTTTCTCTGATCAATTATTATTATTTTGTTCCAGTAGTATGACCGTTACATACCTTATAAAGCAGACACAGGAACACTTACAAAAGCTTGACAGAGATGAAGGTGAATGACTGTAAGAACATCGCTGTGAATGATGTTAGTTGTAGAAGTCGCCTCAAATGTTTCAATTAAAACCAGTAACGTGAGACGGACGCCGTGTTGTCAGTGTCGACACATGCTAACACGCATCATGTGAGTACAATCTTCAGTCACAGAAAGGCCTTGAAAGTGAACTCCTGCAGAGCGAGGCACGCACAGCGTCACAGGAGGAGGAGGTCAAACTCAAAGAAAACAACGAGCCTCGTCTTCCTCTCGGCGTCTGTCAAAAGCCATGAGAAGTGAGTCTCTTCTAGCGCTTCATGCTTTTTAAATGTCAGCCTGTGATTGTCCGGCACATTCCTCGTGTTCCTTCATGCAAGGAGCCTGTGATCCAGGAGGAGGTCTTGCTCTGAGGGTAAAGAAACGTCTGCATCCTGAAACCTCCTCCAAAACATCCACACAGCAGGACAGGAGCTTGTTTATTAGTAAACAGTTGTTGTTGTTGTTGTTGTTGTGTTGGTGTTACTGCTCGGTGGGACACACGGTGCGGTCTTTGCAGCAGAAGTAATGCACCACCACGCCGTTTGGATACCTGGCAAACGCACTGCAGAGAGGAAGAGATCGTTAGAGAAAGGGCTTTATGTTGATGCAAAACAGCAGATAGAGAAGCTTTCAGCAACACTTAGAAGAGGGAAGCAGCTCAGCGTCAAACTGAAACTGTAGAGACGAAGAAATCTTAATTAAGAGAGGAGATTTTAAATGAAGAATACTGTTATTATTAGGGAGGGGTACCGAATTATTAAAGACCGTGGTGCCGTTAAGCTCCGACGTTATCGGTCTTTTTATCGGTACTGGAGACATTTAAAACACATGTCATATGTATTATTGCTACACAAACATTATATTGCAGTTTTAGTTTCGCCAACTCCGTTTCTAATTCGCAAAAAGACTGAAAAATGCGTCTATGATTATTTTTAGTATTTTTGATCTTTCCAATCCAGACGAGAGATCTCTCTCCGCCTGCCTGCGAGGGGGCGGGGCAGTTTACACACACACAGCTGCTACATGCAGCAACACACACACACGGAGGAGATGGCGGAGAG
>NW_022992067.1:0-17500 GCF_902827175.1 Gymnodraco acuticeps
AAGCACAAAGAAGCTCGGTCAAAACAATATGGTTCTAGTTCTAACACATTTACAGGAGCCTACATCTCAGATTTGCAATTTTAGATGCAAGTTTGGTTATGGTATGGAGGTGATGTGCACTGTACTGAGTCCAGGCAGCCAAACACGGATTTGCGGTTGCCATTTTTCTACTCACATGGTGCATTCAAGTTTACTCAAATGAACAACAGGCACACTTTTCAGCAAGGTTTGCACGAAGTAGCCTAGCAGCTGGCATACTTATGGTGGTTATGCTTTGCACAAAATGTAGTGAAATGACTTTGGCACAAGGTAGCTTATTCCTCATCACTTTTTATTTCATTATGTCAAATACAGGATTTCATGTAAGAGCAACTAGAAACTAGAGAATGAAGTAGCTGTACAATATTTACACAATCAAAACAACAAAATTGCTCTGCAAGAATATCCTCTGAGAGGGCAAGTCATGAGAAATATCCATCAACAACAAACAGATCAAATGACTAACATTAAACACTTACATTATGCTTTTGGATCATTTCACTTCACACTTTCTTCAAGAAAGTCGTGCTTTATATTTTTTTCATTCAGCGTCTTTTCAGGCATTAAATCCCTCCATGTCTTTAGAAGAACAAACAGTAAGAACACAGCTTAGTTTTGAGTACATTTCTTCCATCAAGGGCTTTGTCACTGAGGCAGGGAGAAACAGGAGACTATCATATAGTCCTTGAACCCTGGAGAAGCTAAGTGCTGCCATTTCAATTATAACAGCAACTAATCCCATTTTTGGATGGTCATTTTGGAAATGTACTTAATGTACTTATAGTTGTTAATACATACTTACAGACCGATGGTAGACAGATGATCTTGTGGTCCCTTTTTTGACTTTGGAGAAAAATCCATCATAGTCACTTAGTTCCCTACCATCCATTTCAATATGTTTAAATAAATAAAGAGGTACTTTAAAATGGGCTCAATAATAAAAGAAACACTTGTCCACACAAGTGAACCTCCCAGGAACAAACCCACAGTGGCTGTTCTCGCTCCACCAGCATACGGCAGGTGCGTGTGTGAGTTGGGTGCCGGGCCGAGGTCCTTTTCCTCTCAGGCCTTTGCACTGAGGCTCATCAGGTCCACGAAGGAGGAGAAGAGGCGGTCCAGCCAGCCCTGGTTAGCCATGCACTGCTGCACCACCTCCTCCTGCCCCGGGTCCTCAGCAGCCTGCTGCACGCTGTCCGTCTGCACAGCAACACACAGGAGGTCAATCAATCAACAACTTTATTAATCCTGCAAGGGGCAATTGGTTATGAGCAGCAGCTTATGTCATGTAGACAGGCAGGAACATACAGGAAGAAAACACACAGATACACCCGGGAGCACAGATGTGGATCATTGCAATTTACATACACATAGGTCACACACACAGGTCACACACAGCACAACAGGTCACATTGATGTCATACACACACAGGTCACACACACACAGGTCACACACACAGGTCACACACAGGTCACACACAGGTCACACACAGGTCACACACACACACACACACACACACACACACACACACACACACACACACACACACACACACACACACACACACACACACACACACACACACACACACACACACTCACACACATTCAAACACATTCAAACACATTCAAAAATTAAATTGATTGAGGCCCATCAGCTCTGATCTGCGGTCACTTCCCCTCCAGAAACTGTATTTAAGTCTCATCCTGATCACTGACCTGCCAGTGTGCAACTCGATTTTGACAGGATAACAACTGGTGACTTCTAGAATTGTGTGAGTAACATTCTGTTTTTAGACTTCTCTGTTTCAGTGTGTGTACTCTGATTGAAATTGTGATTTTAAATCTCAAAACCGCTACAGTATCTGTCAGGCAGAAACTTGGGACAACTCATTTGACTGAAACCTTAAAACTGAACTAACTGACTGCTAGTGTTAACTTTGATCTAAACATTTGTAGAATACTAAGAGCTTTATTGAGTAGGTGTAACTGTATTAAGGGTTAAACTCATAACTTTATAACTTAGGGTTTAATGTAATTGTAAAACCATTGGGCCACTGAAAAGATACAATAACAACTCAGAAGGGAGCCAGTCTAGATTTCCTTTTGAGGGCCACCAGCTGCAGAGAGTTAACTAATTAAAGGGGCGTGGCCCCACAGCTGTGAGAACTCAGCAATCAGGTGTCCATTTTAGGTAGCACTTTCCTGGAGCGTCAGACGAAGACTGACAAAGACAAAGGAGTCCTGCAGGAGTCACGAGGGAGGCAAAGAGGAGACAAATCCTACTCTGATTGAGCCAAGTATCGCTGGTGTTTTATTTTCTTTAGTTGTTTAGCCCCTCATACTATAATCATGTGTATTTTCTCCATTCCTGTTCATGTGTCTTCTCGCAACTATCACTGGCCCCGTGTATCTCCTAATCACAATAACCGGCCTGCTCTCTTCTATCCCACATTTCGGGACCCCCTTGAAAACGAGATGGTGCATCTCAAGGGGTTTATCCCAATGAATACATTTCTATATATACATGCTCCACTGAGATCCAACATCTAGTTACAGGCGGCCTGAGGAACTGCCAGTCAGCTGTTCCTAAGGCTGACTTCATCTCTGGCTACGCCTCCCTGCAGTCTCTGGATTTCCTTGCTCTCACTGAGACCTGGATTACTCCATTCAACACATCCACCCCAGCAGCTCTATCCACTAGGGGTGTAACGGTTCACAAACATTTCGGTTCGGTACGTACCTCGGTTTTTAGGTAACGGTTCGGTTCGGTACGTTTTCGGTACAGCAGAACAAATTATCACAAAACATAACATATTTTTTTCAAATTATTATTAAACTGTGAATATTCACTCAAATAAATACAAAATATAATAAAAAAAACATTAAGGTGCAGCATTTCGATGAACTGAAATAATCTGTATTTGAACTTTACTGTACTAGTACTCACAAAACATAAACTATTAGTTTTGGGGTTTTAATGATTATTAAACTATGAATATTCACTCAAATAAATACAAAATATAATAAAATAAACATTAAGGTGCAGCTTTTTAATTAACTGAAATAATCTGTATTTGAACTGTACTAGTACCTAAGCAGCCAGCTTGACATTAGGACTTGCTTGTCATTGTATTTTCATGTTGTTCTAAAGAAAGATGAACTTGTCCACATTGCTTGCCGAAAGGGCAGATCTGCTGGCACTAACAATGTCTCCTGCTGTGGAGAACACCCTCTCTCTAGGGACAGAGGTAGCAGATACAGCCAGGTAGCGCTTTGCTAACATGGCAACATAAGGATATTTGGTGTTTGTAATAGCTTTGGCTCGGTCTGAACTCTCTGCGAGTGGTGGAGGCTTAAATGCTAGCGGGAGTTGGGTTTGCACTTCAGTCTTTTTTCTTTTGGTACCGGTGATATTCACGTTCGGGTGATGCCTTTTCAAGAGTGTGCAAGTTTGATGTATTGCCAGCCGCGTAACCAATTTTAGTTGAACAATGCCGACAAACAGCTTTGGTTCGGTCCACCTGTCTTTGTCCGTCATCCTTGTACGTAACTGCGAAACCAAAATATTCCTAAACCGGAGACTTCAATGATGCTGGAGGATTTTCGAGCTCAACTTTATCTGCGTTCGCCATTTAGACAGTTCCTCAAATTACTGACTACATTTGAACGCATCCCTCTGACATAGTATGCCTCTCGTCCAATGAAATGACTTGCTCGCTCTATGACGCGTTGAACACAATGGGAGCAAAATACTCTGAATGCTGCGACGCAGCACCTGAGATTACTTCCAAGAAGTTGTTCACGTTCTCAATTTTTTAAGTGTAACGTTATATTCGTTCGGTACACTTCGGTACACATGTGTACCGAACCGAAGGGCCCGTACCGAATAATTTCGGTACGGGTACGTGTACCGTTACACCCCTACTATCCACAGCATATTCCTTCTCCCATACACCCAGACCCACTGGCAAAGGAGGTGGCACTGTTCTCCTGCTCTCTCCCAAATGGAGCTTTTCCCTCTTCAAGCTACCTAACTTCACTCCTTCCACCTTTCAATTCCATGCCGTCACAGTAACCCATCCTATACAATTAACCATTGTTGTTCTCTACCGTCCACCAGGCGCCTTGGGGGACTAATTGGAGGAATTAGATCATCTCCTCTCACACATCCCTGAAAACTGGCCCTCCCGCTGTACTTCTCGGAGACTTCAACCTCCAGACAGGGAAGATAGACGAAGTAACATCTCTGTTAACCGCCTTTGCTTTCTCACTGTCTCCATCCCCACCAACTCATAAAGCTGGCAATGTCCTTGATCTCATATTCTCAAGGAACTGCACTACTTCTAACCTCTCTGTAAACCCGCTCCACACATCCGATCACTTCTTCATTTCATTCTCTCTACCCCTTTCCAAACATAACAAACTAATCTCTTCTCATCCTGCACCTGTCCGCCGTAACCTTCGTTCCCTCTCCCCCTCTACCTTTGCCTCGTCGGTGCTCTCAGCCCTCCCTTCCTCTGACTCGTTCCAACTTCTGCCTCCAAACTCTGCTGCAGAAACTCTCCTCTCTACTCTCTCATCCTCTCTGGACTCTCTCTGTCCTCTCACATCTCGGCAGGCTCGTCAGTCCCCTCCTGCTCCCTGGCTAAATGACGCACTGCGTGCTAATCAGTGTTGGGACTAACGCGTTACAAAGTAACGCGTTACTGTAACGCCATTATTTTGGCAGTAACTAGTACTCTAACGCAGTGGTTCCCAAACTGTTTGTGCCCAAGGCACACCAAAGGACAATTAAAAATCTCAAGGCACACCTATTGTGCAAAATAGCCCTTATAACACGTGTTATCACTCATATCATGTAAAATATCTGTAAATGTGCATAATTATTTACTAATGCCAAATAAAATGTGACAAAGACAACTATATTACTCATGAAATATTTATTAACGAAATATTTCAGAAATTAATTTGAAACTTTATCAAATTAGGCTTCATCAAAGCAGCAACACACTCATTTAAACCAGACAGGTCACAACATTAAAAATGAGGCAAAGGAAACTCAGCAGAAATTCAGCACAGAGAACTGTCAATGCAAGGAAGCTGCATTGTCCATGGTCCTGAACTACAATTTATAAATGTAACATTTCAGCAATCAGCATTGAAACATGTGCTATTGTAAATATTTTGCCGATTTACAAATTAGTGAGATACATGTGCCTGTCGGGGCGCGCAGAATTTTGTAATCCTTGGTGGCACTGAGGAGAGGGCCACTCGCAAGTCTTGTTCAACAGAGAGCCGTGACCTCCTGTTGTTCTTCATGTAAACCAGAGTAGAGAACGCCAACTCCAGAGATGGGGTCGTTACTAAAAAAAAGTAATATATTACACTACTTCGTTACTATCTACATAAAGTAACTCGTTACTTTACTCGCCGAGCACGTACGAACTGCGCATGCGTGAGTGGCAATAACTTTTCTTACCAGCAGGCGGCGGTAGTGTGTATTTGTCATTCAAAACAGGCAACAACCGGAAGACAGAGAAGAAGAACAGACTACGTGATATAAACAAACAACAAATAGCGCGTGCGGTAGCTTCACCTTAGCATGTGTTCTTTGCAGGTGTTTGTTGAGGTTTGACGTGGTGTTTACAGCAGTGGATAACAGCTTCTGGCCTGGACACAGTTTGCACCTCACAGTCACGTTCCTGTCTATTCTTCGGACGAACTCAAAATAATGGGCATACCTCCACCCCTCGAAAGTTATCGCTGACTCAGCCATGTTTATGCAGCACTGCACGTGGAGATGTAGACGCACAAGTCGTGCAGATTACGTACATATAAACCTACAAAGTAGCCTACTGATATAGTAAATAAAAAAATAATTATTTTGGTGTAGTTGTATATTGCAATAATAACGTATGGTTGTCACAAAATCCCACGGCACACCCGGACTTGCCTCAGGCACACCAGTGTGCCGCGGCACACCGTTTGGGAACCACTGCTCTAACGCATTACTTTTTTAATTCAGTAACTCAGTTACCGTTACTACATGGTGCGTTACTCCGTTACTGCGTTAGTTTTTTTATATAGTCAACAGCCAGGCGAACAGAGATGAGAACTGTACTTAAGTACAGTACTTGAGTAAATGTACTTTGATACTTCCTGTGTCACATGCGGAGACAGGCTGTGGGCGTGTTTGTGTTGTTTACTAACAAGACTATCATGGCGGCGGCGGAGCTCAAGTCTAGTTTCTCCACCTGGAGATATTCTCACTATTTCACTTTTGTCGAGCACAAAGAAAAGAACGTTTTAGTTAAATGTAAGTTGTGTCTTGGCGGGTCAAAGATCCTATCTACTGCCCAAACCAGTCATTCAAATCTCTTAAAACATCTGCAAAAACAACATGCTGGGACGAAGCTAGTAGCTAAGACCACAGAGACTCAGCCGACGCCACTCCACCTCCACCTAAGCAACAGCGGCTGGATTTTAACCAAGGGACTGCTGGCCAGGGAAAAGTCGATAAAGCCATTGCACGGTATGTTGTAGAACACATGCAGGCTATTGCTACAGTGGAGCCACCCGCTTTCAGGGAGCTAGTTAGCATGATACCATGTCCGGGCGGCACACGGCATATGGGACGGAAAACTTTTTCCAACTACCTGGAGAAAGAATATACAAAAATGGAAAGCCAGCTAATATCGATGCAATCCAGATTGCATATAATGCATGTCAAGTTGATCAACAGATTGTATTATTCTCCAATGCAATAACAGTAGGCTACTGAAATGAAGGCTATTAATGGGAGCCCTTTTTTTAAGTAACTAAAAAGTTACTTTTTACAGTAACGCATTACTTTTTGGTGTAAGTAACTAGTAAAGTAACTGAGTTACTTTTGAAATGAAGTAACTAGTAATGGTAACTCGTTACTGGTTTTCAGTAACTAGCACAACACTGATACTAATAGAACCATCCTTCGGGCAGCAGAGCGGAAACGGTGGAAATCCAAACACCATGACGACCTCCTAACCTATCAGGCTCTCCTCTCCTCTTTCTCTGCTTCGATCTCTCAGGCAAAAAGCACTTTCTTTCCAGATAAGATCCAATCTTCCTATTCCAATCCCCAAAAACTATTTTCCATCTGGACACCCCCAGAGCCACTTCCCCCTCATCCCTTCTGTCAAGCGACTTTGTTAACCACTTTGAAAAAAAGGTTGATGATATTCGCTCTTCTTTTTCTGACTCACCTTTACTCACCGCTGGGTCACCAGACCCTCCTTCCACCAACACACTAACCTCCTTTTCCCCTCTCTCTCCAAGTGAGGTTCTTACCCTCATTACCTCTGCCCGCCCTACCACCTGTCCTCTGAACCCTATCCCTTCAAACCTCCTTCAAACTATCGCTCCTGATATTCTACCGTTTCTCACCCATTTCATCAACACTTCTCTAACTTCTGGTCACTTTCCAAACAGTCTCAAAGAGGCAAGAGTAAACCCTCTCCTAAAGAAACCCACTCTCAACCCGTCTGATGTTATAAACTACTCTCTCCTCCCGTTCCTGTCTAAATCACTTGAACGCGCTGTCTTTAAACAACTCTCCTGTTATCTCCATCAGAACAACCTTCTGGATCCGCACCAGTCTGGTTTCAAGGCAGGTCACTCCACAGAAACTGCTCTCCTTGCTGTCACTGAGGAACTGCACACTGCTAAAGCAGCCTCCCTCTCCTCTGTCATCATCCTGTTGGACCTGTCTGCTGCATTCGACACGGTGAACCATCAGATCCTCCTTCGCACTCTCCAAGAACTTGGAGTTTCAGGCTCTGCACTTTCCCTCCTCACCTCATACCTCAAAGACCGTACCTACAGGGTAACTTGGAGAGGGTCAGAGTCCGACCCTTGTCAATTAACTACAGGGGTCCCTCAGGGCTCTGTCCTTGTTCTCCTCCTCTTCTCCTTGTACACAAACTCGCACGGATCAGTCATTAGCCTGCATGGTTTTTCATACCACTGCTACGCTGATGACACCCAATTAATTCTGTCCTTTCCCCGCTCAGAGACCCAGGTCGTCGCACGCATCTCTGCATGTCTAGCTGACATCTCTCAGTGGATGTCTGCTCATCACCTCAAGCTCAACCTTGACAAGACTGAGCTGCTCTTCCTTCCGGGAAAAGAGTGTCCCACTCTTGACCTGACAATCTACATCGGCCCCTCTGTTGTTTCCCCGACTCAGACTACAAGGAATCTGGGTGTGACCCTAGATAACAACCTGTCCTTCACTGCAAACATCGCTGCTACAACCCGCTGCTGCAGATACACACTTTACAACATCAGGAGGATACGTCCCCAGCTGACCCAGAAAGCCACGCAGGTTCTGGTCCAGGCTCTCGTCATCTCACGCCTAGACTACTGCAACTCTCTCCTGGCTGGTCTACCTGCATGTGCCATCCGACCTCTGCAGCTCACCCAGAATGCAGCGGCTCGTCTAGTCTTCAACCTTCCTAAATTCTCCCACACCACGCCGCTCCTCCGCTCCCTTCACTGGCTTCCAGTAACTCCTAGAATCCACTTCAGGACAATGGTACTTGCGTACCATGCTGCTATGGATCTGGCCCTTCCTACATCCAGGACATGGTTAAACCGTACACCGCAGCACGTGCACTCCGCTCTGCATCAACCAAACGGCTCGCTGCACCCTCGCTGCGAGGGGGACCCAAGTTCCCATCAGCAAAAACATGTGGGTTTGCTATCCTGGCTCCAAAATGGTGGAATGAGCTCTCCATTGAAATCAGGACAACAGAAAGCTTACACATCTTCCGGCGCAGACTGAAAACTCATCTCTTTCGACTCCACTTCAAGCGATATAATTGCTAACAAAGCACTTATATACTAATAAAGGACTGGCTTATCTAAAGCCAGTTGAGTAGCACTTGAAATGTTTGGCTCTATGAAACCTGATGTACTTATATGATTCTGTTTTTCTTCAAGTTTGTATCTTGTTGGTTGAACTCTTCGGATAAAAGCGTCAGCTAAATGCAATGTCAAAAATATTCACACACATTCAAACACTTTCAAACACATTCATACAGTATTTGTGTCGAGTCATGGTAAATATGCCGGCTGTAGCAGCTTCAAACACATTTAGCATGCAGCTCTGCTTACCTCCTTCTTGCAGTGCAGGAAGGTGTGATACTTGTAGTGGTGAAGGGAGTGATACAGACTGTAGATCCGACACATTTCTATTGAGAGCTTCAGATCCTGAAAAGGGTTGTGAGAGAAAACAAGGTTAAAGAGTTTCCTCCTGAGTTCCCCACCATTTGATAAAGCACAATGAAACATAGCAGTTCAACTTAATAATACTTCACAATGGGTTCCAGCTGAAGTTATATACTGTAGGAGGATGTTCTTTGATGAGATATGTTCTCCTCCTCTGTGGTGGTCTACATTCACTTCACTTAGATTTCCTCACTTTCCTCTTTTGTCTCAGATTTCTGTCTTCACCACGTTACAATGTAGAACAATGGGAACTCTTCTCCTCTGCCTTTATGTTCATAAACTCCCCCCCCCCAACCTTCACAGATCCTCAACCGCTTATCCTACTATCAAAGTGAGAGGACCTTTTACCATTTTGTTAAATCTTGCAATCTTTTCCGAAACGTAAAGATGAATGTCCATGCACAGTTCAGATAAGTCGTTGTTATTGATGGTAAACAGAGTGACTCCCACTGTCTGTTTGTGCTCAGCTCATGTCTTCCTGATGTTCCACATGTGAAAAGCTCAGCATTAGACAGCAGTGAGAAGCACTTCCCTGTGGGGGGGGGGGGCTGCTTTGTTTCTGACCTGTTGCTTGTTGATGCTCCTCTTCACCCTGTTGAGGGTCTTGCGGTTGTAACCCTCCCCACCGAGGTGAACTTTGACAGCCCCAGATTCCAGCGGGTCTGCCATCATTTTGGGGAATATGTGTAGCAACTCCTGGAGAGAGGAGAGCAGAATGCAGCGCTCACACATTCAGATGTTTGTAATGTATCATTATAAAGACACCCACCCAGATATAGGTTGTTTTTCATGATCAACAGACAGTCTGTGATTTGAGGAAAGAGAAGAAGGAAACGGAGATGTTTACCTGGTGCTGAACACTCATGTTGACTCTTCTCAACAACCTCTTCTTCTGTTCGCTCAGCAGGCTGTCAATCTTCCTCATGGGTGGGAGGTACAACTCATCTGAGGAGTAAAAGTGCAACAACTATTTATATTGAAATCTTGAATTTTAAACACACAATATGTCCACTAGAGGTCTCTCAATCAAACCCTAAGGTAGTTGTCATACAGTCAGATTCTAAAGGTGTTCATCAGAAAACACACTTCATAATATAAATAACTGTTTCTAGTTTCGCTGAAACAGAAACATTTATCAATGATATGAAATATCTAGTTTATTTTAATGCGGAAATGTATTATATTATAGGCTTGCTGTAGTTACTGTCACAGAATATGATGGTAACAGTTAGAGGATTTTAAAGGTAGGTAGGGGTCTCAGTGCTGGTGTGCAACATTATTAGCATTGTAAAAGAGTGTTCTTGCACCCTTTCCTCCAACTAGTTCAGCTCTTATCTTTAATAGTTCCTAAAGTAGAACAGGAGCGAGAGGCTTCTGCTATCAGGCTCCTCTCCTGAGGAACCAGCTGTGTCTTAAGCCCACATTCAACATTCGGCTTAAGACTTTCCTTTTTGGTAAAGATGATAGTTGGAGCTGGCTCAGCTGGCCCTGGACCAGCCCTTAGCAATGCTGCTGCTGCTTAGACTGTCGGGGGCCTTTAACCAACATCCTGTCCCCGCTGCCTCTCTACCTGTATGCACTCAAGTCCCCATTATGTCTCCCATTAATGTATTTCTATCTCAGGAGTATTTATGTCTCTCTTGCAGATTGCCACGTCCAATGGTTGCATCTGGATCATGAGTTGTGGTTGTGCCTGCTTGACGCCAAAATTGTAATTCTTGCGGCCCCTGGAGTCTGTTTGACACATTGCTGAAACTATCTTTTTCATTTATACTCACATGATCATTTTTCTCATATGGATTGCTTTAATTGTATTATGTTGCTTATTCTGTAAACAGAACATTGTCTGTCTGTCCTACGAACAATTCAAAGATCATTGGACTGTCCTACGAACAATTCAAAGATCATTGGATTGTCCTACGAACAATTCAAAGATCATTGGACTGTCCTACGAACAATTCAAAGATCATTGGACTGTCCTACGAACAATTCAAAGATCATTGGACTGTCCTACGAACAATTCAAAGATCATTGGACTGTCCTACGAACAATTCAAAGATCATTGGACTGTCCTACGAACAATTCAAAGATCATTGGACTGTCCTACGAACAATTCAAAGATCATTGGACTGTCCTACGAACAATTCAAAGATCATTGGACTTAAAAAGCAAGTGTATTTACTATTTGTCAATGTGACTTCCTTAAATGTGTCCTACAGTGTCAAATCTGTGTCAGCAGTGACCTTCTGTCGGCTCTGTCTCCACATAGACATAAATGTCCTGGGATGATTCAATTAAGATGAAAACATGTTTTCTATTGCGGGATAAAAGTGATGCCACACAAATATAAAACATTACAGTTTTTGTGAGGGGAGTAAGCCTCATCCATATCTCCCACGTGTTCCACCTCATGATGTCCTCTCACTGGGGTGATGCTGCACGTTCTCATAAATGCATCACCTGAGTTACGAAAGCACAGGTATGGTCCCTGAAAAGCAGTTTGGTGATATGGCGTTACCCTGACAACAGTCTATGTCTTTTCTCAGTGTGTTCACACATCTCCTGAAGCCTTCCTTGTGTTCCTGCTGGTCCTACTGCCTGCTCACCATCAGTGTCCTCCAGGGCCTGACTCATGTCTGGGTCCAGAGCCGTGCTGACCAGCATCTCCACGTAGCTCCTGAAGACCTCCCTCATGGCTCTGCTGTTAACCCCCCCCCGCACAGCTCCTGAAACACAGAGCAGCTGCACTGAAGGCCTGAGCACAGCAGAAACTGACCTGGGGTCATTTCTTACACTAACAAGGCGCACATATAACTCACATAAGCACGAACAGACCTGGGGCCTCATTTATAACGCAGTGCGTAGGATTCACGTGGGAAGGTTGCTTACGTAGTAGAAATCCAAAAAATAGGTACAGAAATGTTCCAACATTTTCCGATTCACGAAACATTGCGTACCGGCGAGGAAAGTGCGTACAGCACTTCCTACGCCGGTTTCCCTTTATAAATCACAATCGACTCGAAATGCGCTGCAGCTTTTGCGGGCTTCACGTAACGCCCATATTTTCCTATAAATAGTCAAAGAAACGCCCATTCATTCATTCATTCTGACTGACTTTATGAAGAAGATCGCAGGAAATGACGACAGAACAGCTACAAAATACATCTCACACCGTGTCAGATTTTGGTTATTTTGGGGAGGTCGAGATAAATCATATTGTTTGGTGGATGCCGTTTGAACCAGAGTAGCAGCATGGAGGTCGGATCGTCACCAAAATAAATAAATAAGTGGTCCGAAAAAGGTTAATGACAAAATAAATACACATAGCCTTCCTCAGGCAGTGTGTTTGTACCGGGGACAGGAGACCCCCCCTTGATGAGAGACTAAGAAATGATCGGGGAATCCCTCCGGAGTGGCGTCATGACGACTGGATCTGAATTATGTTTTTGTATTTGGTGGTTTGTGTCCCAGCTGTCGATCAGCTGTGCGCAGCGTCTCCACTGCAGCAACTCTATATCCACCAGTTAAAGGAAATACAACCAATGTGTTGTGTTATATTAGCTGTACAATTTACCACATATGGTGTTCTTAGCTTCCATACCTCCTGTGTTTTATGAGCGACTTATCAAGTCTTGGCAAACGGCATAAAACATGATTAAACATGATAGTATATAAAACCATGCTCGTATCTACAACCTATAGAAATGCAAAACCGCATCATTTATGAGAAAACATTTCATAACATTAACACAACATATTCGAGGTGGTTTTAAATAACATATCCTTATTTATTTATCCAAGTTATGTTTTTGTGTGCACTGAGGAGTCTCAAACAGGCGTTTGTTTAATCATTTTAAGATTGGCTTTAATCAATGTTTGAAAATGAATTCTTCATATATGATAAATGAGAGGTAACATTTTGTTTATGGTATTATTTCCACATATTTCTCTCCATTCTTCCTTCTGCCAACGCGGTGTCGCAGTTTCTCGTCTCTCCCGTTGTTGTGCTTAGTGCGTAGGCTACGTATGGGTCAGAGTTTGCGTGGAGGACCGCACGTTTTCCCGTCAAGTTAGTATTTTATAAATTGCAAACATTGCGTAGAAACCGGCGTACGCCATTTTTTGAGCGTATATCCCTTTATAGACACACACACACACACACACACACCAGCTGACCTTCATCATCACTGGGGGGGGAGGAGTCAGACTCTGAGGAGGAGGACGGCACCTCCTTCAGCCACTTCTTCTTCCTCTTCTTGGGGGGGTGCTCTGAGCTTTTGTCTCTGGACCCTCGCTCCATCTTCTTCTCTCTCCTCTTCTCCTCCAGCCTCCCAAGCTCCACCGCACCCCTCCTCTCTCGCTCCTCTCTCTCCTTTCTCTCTTTGTCCTGCTCCCTTTGGTCCTCCCTCTCTCTCTGCTCTCTCTCCTTCTCTCTCTGCTCTCTCTCCCTCTCTCTCTGCTCTCTCTCCTTCTCTCTCTGCCTCTCTCTACCCTCCTTCTCTTTCAGCTCTCTCTCCCGTTTCTCCCTCTCCCTCCGTTCCGTCTCCTTTTCTACCCTCTCTCTTTCCCTCTTCTCCCTCTCTTTATCAGTGTTCTCCTTTTCTTTTTGCTCCCGCTCCTGTCTCTCCCTCTGCTCTCTATTCCTTCTCTCCCTTTCTTTTCTCTCCGTCTCATATTGTCTTCTCTCCTTTTCTTTACGCTCTCTCTCCTTCTGTTCTCTGTCCTCTTTTTCCCTCTCCATGTTCTCCCTCTCGTGTTCTTCTCTCTCCTCCTTCTCCCTCCTCTCCTTCAGCTCTCTCTCTCTCTGCCTCTCTTTGTCGTCCCTCTCTCCTTGAGTCGGGGGGACATTGTGAGTGCTGGGCAGCTGTTTGGGCAGGGACTGGTGCCTGTCAATCATCCTGTAAACACACAGTGAGGGAAGCTGCCAATCAATGTGAGCTGTTGTCAGTGGTACATTTTAGACACATGTCCAGTGTTGGAGCAAAGTAACACGTTACAGTAATAACGGGAATCAAACGTCCATTTTAGCTTGGCTACACTCGTCTGAACTGTTTTAAAGTGGACCTATCATGCTATATTTGAATAATATATTGTAGGGCCATACCTATATAAAACATGTCTGTGAAGTTTTTTTCTTCAAAATACCAAACAGATCCTGCATTTTAGCCATGCCTCATTTCGCTCTATTTGCTCTTTTCCAGCCCTGTTTTTGCAGGGGCTGAATCTGGGAAGTCTTCTTCACTGCTTTTGTGGGAGACTACAGCGCCACTTACAGGCCTGGCATATGTACTACAGCATCTCCAGCGCTTTCGAACGGCAATGGCCGTGGAGCTCCTCGTTCCTGACGTCAGAGATATTTCAAATCTGTATCAGTCTGTATCAGATCTGTTTTTAGAGATTTGGGTATGGAGGAAAAGAGAGAGGGTTGTGTTTTCTGACACTTGGTGAGTTCCCTGACACACCGGGGACACATATTCATGTATAAAAGACGTACAAAAGTGCATTTAGCATGATAGGTCCACTTTAAGATATGTTGGTGTATGAAGGGAAGTAACTTTAGCGAGCAAGTTCATGAATGAGCAAAAATGGCAGAATGGCTTAAGACGTCTTTTGAGGGTTGGAGATATGCACACTATTTCAAATTTGTGCTGACTTTGACCGATTTGAGAGACTCCGCCTCATGAGGTTTAATCACTTCTGTGATAAGCATGTCCAGTAAGATTGATACATCTAGCATACAAACATAGGCTTTGTTCTGTTAAATGCACTGTTCAATTACAGTTATAGGCAATGTTACTTTCTCTAACATTGTGATGAGGGACAAAGTCTTATTTGATGTATTTATGTTATTTTGAACAAATGCATGTTTGCAGTAGATGGTTGTAAGGATAACTTATTTTATGTTATGTATGACAAAGAATTTCTGTGAAGTGAAGTTAAGGCTGTTGAAACACAAAGCAGTGACAGAGGTAGTCCTTGATCCGGGCATACATGAGGTTTCACTTTATATTGTTATTTGTCATCTGATATATAGTGCATCTCAGGTGATGTTACAGAGTAGTCCAAATGTAATGTAACTAGTTACATTACTTTCAGCAGTGAGTAATTTAGTAAAGGCATTCTTTTCTTTTAAGTAACTAGTAATGCATTACTTCTTTTGAGCAACTACCCCAGCAATACACACGTCTCATTCCTCACATCTGTATCTGCAGCTCCAGCTGTGTCAGCTCATCTCTATGTCCTTGCCTCTGAAAGAAAGTCACAAACTCAAGTGTCCTCACCTCAGCGTGAGAGCGGCTCTGTGCCAGGGCTTCCGAGAACACACTCTCACATAATCTTTTTTGTTGACGTTCTCCAAGAACTTCACATACAGACGCTGGTAGCGCATTTTGGCATCACCAAAGTATCCCAGATACTGAAGGAGGAGAGATCAAGAGTAAGGGAACAGTACTGTTCTATATGAAAAACTGATTCAAATGACATGGAGCTTAATTGGCATGACCATATCAAAAACATATTATGTCAAAGCATGTTGTACAATGTGTTACAACAACGAAATACAAATAATAAGAACACTAAACGTACATTTTAACAATACATGTGGCACATCAGCAACATGAAAAACAATCTAATTACTTTAAACAGGATGAAGATTAGGACCAACCAAACTGGATTCTACGAGACACACTGTAAAGAAAATGAACAGTCTGCATTCTGAGTACTGTGATCTTCAGATGGCTCATCACACTTCACACAGTGTAGAAGAACTGTTAAATAAGCACCTCGGCACAAATGGCTCTTCAAATCAAACAGGGGCCATTTTAATTGTTTTTTTTAATAATGGAGTAATGGATTTTTGGATGTGGTTCTGTCAGTATTTCTGTATTAAACCGGTACTAGTAACTAGTCTGCAGCCGCCTGCATGTACCGGTAACATGTGTCAGAGAATCAAAAGAAAGAGAAGATATGTAAACAGAATACAGAGACGGAGATGTGTTTGTGTGGTGTGTACCATGTCCTGTGATGTGTACCGTGTCCTGTGATGTGTACCGTGTCCTGTGATGTGTACCATGTCCTGTGATGTGTACCATGTCCTGTGATGTGTACCGTGTCCTGTGATGTGTACCGTCCTGTGATGTGTACCATGTCCTGTGATGTGTACCATGTCCTGTGGTGTGTACCATGTCCTATGATGTGTACCATGTCCTGTGGTGTGTACCGTGTCCTGTGGTGTGTACCGTGTCCTGTGGTGTGTACCATGTCCTGTGGTGTGTACCGCGTCCTGTGGTGTGTACTGTGTTTGTGTGGTGTGTACCATGTCCTGTGGTGTGTACCATGTCCTGTGGTGTGTACTATGTCCTGTGGTGTGTACTATGTCCTGTGGTGTGTACCGCGTCCTGTGGTGTGTACCGCGTCCTGTGGTGTGTACCGCGCCCTGTGGTGTGTACCGTGTCCTGTGGTGTGTACCGTGTCCTGTGGTGTGTACCGTGTCCTGTGGTGTGTACCGTGTCCTGTGGTGTGTACCGTGTCCTGTGGTGTGTACTGTGTCCTGTGGTGTGTACCGCGTCCTGTGGTGTGTACTGTGTCCTGTGGTGTGTTCCTGTGGTGTGTACCGTGTCCTGTGGTGTGTACCGTGTCCTGTGGTGTGTACCGTGTCCTGTGGTGTGTGAGGTGACGCATGTCTGCTGGACACTCACATTACTGGTAGCACAGAACTGCCTCTGACCATCTTTGATCTCTGGGCTGAACTTCTGGAGCAAAGCTTTCTGCACCCTCCAGATGGGGGGGGGCTCCCGGCCTGTTTGCAATGCCATCTGTTTACACAAACAAACACAGCGTATAGCATTGTAAAGTTATTTATTTCAGCATAAATGATGCTGATTCTGATAAATACCGTTAGCAATAAATTCATAAAAAAACATCAAAATACCTATGACCAGAGGGGGGCTTATCCTAATCAACCCCTCACCTGACAGCAGGGAACTCACTGCTTCATAGTCTGTTCAGGGTCTCCCTCTCTATAGTGATGAACAATGTGCACATTATGTTTTCAGACACATTCCTCTTTTTATTCCTATTTACACACACAATTATTTCATGAGAAGAGGTAACAAATTGTTTATTCCAACATGATGGGCAACAGTGTGTGTTTAGTAGATTGGTATATTAGTAATCTAATTTATTCTGTATATGT